>NC_043000.1:156722913-156737913 GCF_006345805.1 Octopus sinensis | reverse complement strand
CGCGAATTTGGTAGATGCAAGTTTAATGCCGTCGTTTCGGTGGCCGGGAGTTTTGCTGATTTCAACAAGGATCGAGTTGAGCAGCGTTGTCTGAAAATCGTAGGAGGATATGTGACGTCATCTACGTACAAGGTTGTCTGTGTGCTTTGTGGAGGTGTGTGTAAACGGAATGGTTAAAGGTTGAATATACTAAATAAGGAATAGGATTCCTGTTTCACTCTGTTTGGAAAATTGCAGATTCTGGAAATGTTATTGTACACTACTAAATAGGCTTGGCTGCATGACTGGTTGCTGACTAGCCAGTGTTTTCTGTAATTTTATAAACTGTGCTGAATAATTTTGTATTAATTAATTGATAAGGGGAAATAGAGCCGGAAGTTTTACCATTGGCTGAGTGGTAGTCATGGTAGGATTATCATCATTGAAGTCATCACATATTTTCTCTGTGTTACGCTTCCAAGTAACGTAGTGGTACTTAGTATAATTAGTAACTTGGAAGAGATACGTGTGGGTTAGAATTATCAAGGATTAGACTTTCTAGAACTTATATAGAATTATCACCAAATTAAAAATTCTGTATGATGTTATTTTACTTGGACTTTTCCTTGAGTTTTAGAGTTGATATAATTTTCACTAGCTTCCAAATTTAGGGCAAGTGTTGATACAATTACTGGTAGATGTTGGTGAATGCGTGCCTTGATTCCATTTGTATTTTAAGTGTATGTGTTTGATTTTGTCCGGCTTCTGAGGCTTATCAAAATTTGCTGAATACTTGTCAAATTTTCCCCCTATTTAAAGGGGAAAATTTGACAAGTCAGTCAGTCACCGGCTGACACTCGCTGATGATACATCGAAGAGGCCATGGAACAGAAGAAAGAAGAAGAAAGAAGACATGCACCCAACACCAGAGCTGAAGGCACCACCGAAAGAGGGGGCCCCGCCACGTCAAAACGGTAGAGGAGTAGGGGCCGAAACCGGATGTGGTTCTTCCTGATGATGTCTTGAGCTATCTGGATCCTATAAAGGAGCTGTTGTGGTAGCAGATCACGAAACACGGTTATAATTCCTTCGTATGTTTGATGGGAGAAAAGGGTTAAAATTGTTGCCTTAGTACAAGGTGTGTACATTTCGTGTGTACATTTTTTTTTTGTGGATTTTGGTGGCTGATTTTTTATAAAGTTTTTATAAGGGCGTTAACTTGTTACTGTATTGTTGTTATTGTGGCATGAGGTGTGGTCGATGTTGCTGATCATGCCAGTAATTAATCCAAATAATGTTTTTTGAAATTCATATTGGATATAAACGTTTATCAGTTTTCTGTATTTCTGTAGTTTATTTTCGTTGTTATTTCCGTAATTAGTTTCTTGATTCTGTGTTTTATTTGTCTGTATCTGATTTTAGGTGTTTTGTGTTTGAAGTTGCCTCTACTTTCAATGAGGTTGCAACTTTCGGTGTATGATTGGAATTTTAAACTTTACACCGCTTAGTTTAGTGCGTTAATTTTATTTTATTTTTACATGCATCAATAATTATTTTATTGAATGTACGTTGCTCCGTGCCTACATAAATAATGGAGGCGTTGTTGAATTCCGATAACTTCCATTTTGTTCAACGGTGGAAATGATTTCATTTTGCTTTTTATGAATTTTGTGATAGTATTTTTGTCTTCTTTATAAATGTGCAAGTGTTCTGTAACGATAATATGATCCGAAAGAAATCGGTAAATAATTTGCCTACAACTTGTGAGTATGCAGAACCGAAGAAAATATCTGGCGAAGAGGTATTGCAACTGGTTTAGTGAAATTTCATGCGTTTGGTGTAGGATATGTAAGATATACAGGGTGTGGACTTATGATGATGTTGCGTCACCCCACGCTCTCTACTGGATATTGTAATCTCCCGCGCTGATATTAACTGTGAGCGAATTAGGGTGTAGAAGTTGCAGTATGTAACTTGGTGGAAAGGCGGAGTAATGTCGATGGATGTAGGAATACATTTTATTACCCACGCACACACACACACATACGCTCACAACCACACACACGCACAAACACACACACACGCACACACTCATATACAGAGAGATACACGTGTCTGTGTGTTTATCTATCTATTTATCTATCTATCTATATGTCTGTCTGTCTGTCTGTCTGTCTGCTTGTTTGTCTATCTATCTATCTATCTATCTATCTATCTCTGTCTATCTTTCTATAGATAGATAGATAGATAGATAGATAGGTTTCTTTATTGACCACACAGGGCTGCACACAGATGGGTCAAATTACAAGGTAGAGCTTTTCTTTTGGGGGATGAAAAAAAAAGTTGCGTAGGTTTTCGATCAAAAGGGATTGTAAAAGGGAAAAAAGAAAAGAGAAAAAAGGAAAAGAAACAAAAGAAAAGAAAACAGAAAATAGAAGAAAAAAGAGGAAGAGGAGAAAAAAACGATCAATAGGGATCGTGTATTACAGTGTCATGATGTACGGTGTAAAGGGGGAAGCAGATAAGGTTTATCCGTGGGAAGAAAAGCCTACGAAAAAGACCACGGTAACCTCGGTCAATATTGTTATATGTTACCATATTTGTTTGCAAGTGGGCAACCCTCTGTTTTCAATTTCTGGGTTCATAGGATTATGTTCAAGGTGGCTTCGTCATTCATACGTGCCATCCTTGCTACATTCACCCATCTTTTTTTTAAAACATTCGCTAGACAAAACTTGCCTCTCTACTCTCACTTTCCTTTTCAAAGATAGATAGATAGATGTGTATCTGTGTGTGTGTTTGTACGTGACGCCTCTTAACGTGCTTTTCAAAGCTCCAATACAGTTATCGGCTACCATATTTATTTATATAATATTTATTTATATGATATGGAAAACTCAACAAATTAACAGCTGTTGTCAATGCACAGAAACAATTGTTGTATTTAAGCTTGTTAATTTTATTAAGGTTTTTAAATATATATAAATCCAATATATATATATTCTTTTTCTTTTATTCTTTTACTTGTTTCAGTCATTTGACTGCGGCTATGCTGGAGCAACGCCTTTAGTCGAGCAAATCGACCCTGGGACTTATTCTTTGTAAGCCCAGTACTTATTCTATCGGACTCTTTTGCCGAACTGCTAGATGACGGGGACGTAAACACACCAGCATCGGTTGTCAAGCAATGCTAGCGGGACAAACACAGACACACACACACATATATATATACATATATATATATATACATATATATATATACATATATATATATACATATATACGACAGGCTTCTTTCAGTTTCCGTCTACCAAATCCACCCACAAGGCATTAGTCGGCCCGGGGCTATAGCAGAAGACACTTGCCCAAGATGCCACGCAGTGGGGCTGAATCCAGAACCATGTCCTTGGTAAGCAAGCTACTTACCACACAGCCACTCCTGTGCCTATGTATATAGTTCTAAAAACTCTCTAAGCGATCACGTAGTAGTTGTACTGACAAGTAATATTCGTAGCCACTTTAACATGGCTGTCCTTTCGAGCGAACCCTACTGCAATTTTATAACTCTAAGAGGACATCTCCTCTATCTGGTTAATGATGCACAGATGCATCCGATAAAATTGCGAACAGGGGGACAAGCCCCTACCATTCCTACCGACGGGACCAGTAGGTCAGTCCTGGTCTCAGCCTATTTCTGCCACTCCTCAGTACTAGACACTTGTCTACTATCGTCTCTAGCAGACGGGGTGTGTCAGAAATAGAAATATTGAGGAGTGTCAGAAATAGCCCGAAACCAGGACTGGTTTACTGGTCCCGTCGCCAGGATATAGTAGGGGCTCGCTCCCCTTCCCGTAATTTTATCGGATGCATCTGTGCATCGTTAACCAGCTAGAGGGTTAAAAAAATCGCAGTAGAACCAGCTAGAGGGTATGTCCCCTTAGGGTTAAAAAAATCGCAGTAGAACCAGCTAGAGGGTATGTCCCCTTAGGGTTAAAAAAATCACAGTAGAACCAGCTAGAGGGTATGTCCCCTTAGGGTTAAAAAAATCGCAGTAGAGTTTGCCATGTTAAAGTAGCTACGAGTTTTATATAGATGTATGTGTGTGTGTGTGTGTGGGTACGTTGATACAAACAGGAAAAATAGAACTCGAAATATGAGTATATGTATAGGTGGGGTGCTAACCTCTCCTGTATGAAAATATAAGGCCACAGATTGTGTATCGTATAGCCAGCTGGAGACGAAGCCTCCTGGAGCTAAACAGCAATAGCATTCGCCCCAAAACGAGACTGTTACATTAGGTGGCAAAAAATCGTTACTTTAAACTTTTATTGATTAGTTCGAACGCCACGAAACTCTCGGACCTGGAGTCACTCTGTTACTTCTGCTAAGTATTAATATGTAGTATGTATATATATATATATATATATATATATATCTATATATATATAATATATATATATATATATATTATATATATATCTATATATATTAGTATAATTATATATAGTTATCAGCAACTATATGGCAGTCTTATAAATATAAGACTAAAGCTGTCGCTATTAGATCCAGAGATCTTAGTAATTTATATATTTCTATTATATATAATATATATATATATATATTCTTTTATTCTTTTATTATTTTACCTGTTTCAGTCATTTGACTGCGGCCATGGTGGAGCACTGCCTTTAGTCGAGCAATCGACCCCAGGACGTAATCCTTGTAAGCCCAGCATTTATACTATCGGTCTCCTCTGTCGAACCGCTAAGTCAGATTTTATGGTAAATGATACGATCACCATCTCCACTGGAAAAAGCTACATGTAATCTATTCGATGTATTATTAATATATAGAGTTAAAGTGTATTGCCCTGCAATAATGCTTTGTATTGCTGTTTACACAATCTTAATGTTAACCATAAGAAGAGGAGCATACGCGCAGAAAGAATGACGCTGTAAAGACTTATGTCTTATTCCACGTCTGTTTCACGAGAGATAAAAAACACTTGAATAAGAAAAGCGAGAAGGAGAAAAGGAAAGAAGAAAGTGGGGAAAAGAGGAGGAGTGAAATAGTTAAAAATCTTCATATTGGGACCCCCTTCAGTCATGACTGACCGTGGGTTTACACCTAGAAAGTTACCCTCCCAGGCACAAGTCTGGGCAAGATTGTTTATGGAAGATCAGCAGTCGCCCATGCATACCGGCCACCCCTCTCCACGCCACCAGTGTTATCTAAGGGAAAGGCAAAGGGGCCGATACAGCTTGGCACCTGTGACGTCGCAACTCATTTCTACAGCTGAATGAACTGGAGCAACGCGAAATAAAGTGTCTTGCTCAAGAACACGACACACATCCCGGTCCGGGATTCGAGCTCGCAACCTCACGATCGTAAGCTCGACGCTCTAACCACTGAGCCATGCGCCTTTAAAAATCTTCATATAAGGTAAGCAATTCCAAACTTCCAGCTACTGAAATTTGACGGAGCCTCGTTGAAAATAGAACTGGAAATAAAGAAATATACAATAAAAGAACAAATAGAGTTTTCCATGCTTTTCTAAAAGACACAAGGGTTGTAAAAAAAAAAGAAGAAAAAAAAAACAAGCAAAATAGGAATAATGTTAAACGGAGAGAGTTGTTCTTGTTCCTCATCTCCATCAAAAAATAACGTGAGCTCAAACATACGATTCGTAAAGTGTCTCTTATCTATACAGAGACTTTTAGAGATGTCAAACATGAATAGATTGATAAGGAATCTTTCTGTGTAATTAGTTACAGACGCTTGACATTTAGTGATCTAAAAGTCAGCCTCAACCTGTAAAGAAACATATAATATCGGCTTTTATACTCACCTATCGGCGACTTTTGCAACGTATAGATTTTTGTGATTTCTATTATCAACATGTTCATTGGAATGAGATTCCTCCTTAAGAATTAGACGAATTAGAGTATATTTTGGGGGAGACAGTCTTTGATATGTTGTTGATGTATCAAGTTAAAATGAATCACGCACAAACACACTCACATCTATCTATCTATCTATCTATCTATCTATCTATCTATCTATCTATCTATCTATCTATCTATCTATCTATCTATCTATCTATCTACCTATCTTTCTATCTATCTATCTATCTGTCAACCTTTCTATCTATATTCTTACACACACATACATATATGCACATATGTATACGAGGGAGAAATATATGCATATATATACATATATACATATGCAGACACTCATGCAGACAAACAGGATTTTGCTTGGAAAAATATTGGTCAAGTTTAGTAAAACTTAACATGTACTTAATGCATGAAGTGTCATTGTTGGGCCCAAGGCCCAATGATGAGTCCTCCATAGGAGTTAGCTTAAAAGCCGCCTGACAGGACTGCTTTTAAGCTAGTATATATATATATGTATTCATATATATATACATATATACATATATATACATATATATATGTATATATGTGTGTTCGCATGCGTGTCTCTATATATGCATATATGTATACATACATACATATATATGTATGCATATATATATATATATATATATATATATATATATATATATATATATATATGCATACAGTATATATATAAGGTAATATATATTGGTATGGGACAAACATGGATACAAACACACACGCACACACTCACATGCACACAAACACACGCAAACTCACACACATACATACGACGAGTTTTACGATGATTTGGTCAACACGAGGCCATAGTAGAAGCCACTTGCCCAAGGTGCCAAGCAAACTTCTTACCACACAGCCACGCCTGTAACTATAATTTAACAAATTTGAAACATCTTTAATTCTATTAATTCTCTCCGCCATTGAAAAACACTTCCCTGGTTTTAGGGATGCGGTTTTGGAAATGTTATTGCTATTGTTTATTTCCGATTTATGATTGGTAGATCATTGCTAAAGGAATACCAGCCGTAGTCAGCCAATACCGTTTTCCGACGCAGTGTATCTATTGGATCATCGATGATACATATGCATGCGGTGTATGAGTCAACCTGTAATAGAAACTTTAATTCACAACTAACCTCCGGTAACACGTGGCAAGACTCTTGGTGATACCATCGATTGAGCCTCCAATGCCAGGAAACCTAAATTCCAGCGAAGCAGGCAGAATTGCAACAGTCGTCTGCCATTACAGCCCTAATACTGTGATGGCAGCAGACGACGGCTGCAGAATTTTCATGCATCCAATAGCCTTTATCATTTGTTTTTCACAATCAAGAGCCTGAATACAACGCTAAACTGCATTCAGTCCCTCCACTACCTGGTGGCCCCATAGAATGCCACTGTACTAGCTAGGTCGGAAATCCTAACAGATTATCCCACTTGTGTTTCAGAGTAGGTTTGTCTACATCAGGTTATAATAAGTAGATAGGAGTAGCGTCCACCCGATACTTTCTTTATTCTATATATCGAAGAACTAACATTAGCCAGACATTCTCAGTAGGCCTGGATCTGAGGATCAGCCAATACTTTATTTAATTTCTTAAGACCATTATATATTAAATAAGTGATGTCTTAGCTGCTGTTTCTAGTAGGTCATTTGACCACTTAGAAAATTCTTGTTATAGGCATCTCTTTTATCTCGCACTTGTTCAAATCTATTAAGAATGAGCTCAGTATATTTCTGAAAGTGTACTGCAGTCATTTATGTACATTTTTTGGGAGGTCCCCATCTTTTCCTCGAGAGAATTAACGATGTGAAAGCAATAGGAACCGGTTACTGATTCATCGGGCTGAAAACTTAATATCGTTATTGCTACATACAATAAAAGCTATATTAAGAACAATAGCCACAAAAGCGAAAATAAAACCATTAATAATTTCTTTTTGATTGCACATGCACACACAGACACACACACAGACCCACACGCACACGTGTGTGTGTGTGTGTGTTTGTCTCCCACAACGCTTGGCAATCGCTGGTGGTTTGTGTACGTCCCCGTAACCTAACGGTTCAGCAAAAGCGTAGGGTACAATAAGTACCAAACTTACAAAAAGGCACTGGGGTCGAGCCATTCGTCTAAAAGTTTCTTTACGGTGGTGCCCCAGCATGGCCGCACTTTATTGACTGAAAGAACTAAAAGATAAAAGATTGAGGATATGAGATATAGACATAATCAACATCACTGTATTCTATTTCTCGTTTTCTTTCCTTCTTTCTCTCTCTCCCCCTCTCTCTATATATATACACACAGATAGATAAATTAATGCTAGCAAGGCAGATAGACCGATCGATCGATTGATCGATCGATAGATAGATAAATAGATAGACAGTTAGTTAGATAGATAGATAGATAGATAGATAGATAGATAGATAGATAGATAGATAGATAGATAGATAGATAGATAGATAAATAGATAGATAGATAGATAGATAGATAGATAGATAGATAGATAGATAGATAGATAGATAGATAGATAGATAGATAAATAGATAAGTTTCTTTATTGGCCACACAGGGCTGCACACAGATGGGACAAGTTACAAGGTAGAGCTTTTTGGGGGATGAAGAGAACAAAAACAAAAGAAAAAAAAGGGGGTGGCGTAGGTTTTCGATCAAGAGGGATCGTAAAGGGGAAGAAAAGAAAAAAAAAAATTGAATAAAATAAAAAGAATAATAAAAAGAAAAAAAAAAAAAAGAAAAGAAAAGGAAACAAAAGGAAAGAGAAATGAAAAAAGGAGAAAAAAAAGAAAAAAAAAAAAAAAGGGGAAGAGGAAAAAAAGAACGATCAATAGGGATCGTGTATCACAGTGTTATGATATATGGTGTAAAGGGGAAAGCAAGTAAGTTTATCCGTGGGAAGAAAAGCCTACGAAAAAGACCACGGAACCTTGGTCAATATTGTTATATGTTACCACATTTGTTTGCAAGTGGGTAACCCTCTTTTTCAATTTCTGGGTTCATAGGATATGCTCAAGGTGGCTTCGTCATTCATACGTGCCATCCTTGCTACATTCACCCATCTTTTTTAAAACATTCGCTAGACAAAACTTGCCTCTCTACTCTCACTTTCCTTTTCAAGTGGTACTTGAAGAAGTTGATGAGAGATTGACCAGAGAGAAAGTGTTTGTCTCCAATCCTTTCAGACGCGTCCACCAGATACATTCTTCGCCATAGCCACAAGGATGATGAAAATAGCTCTTCCTTCCCGTTTGAAGGAAGGAGGCGTGACCATATTGACGATAGACTCAGCTGATAAACCGACTCGTCCCACACGTGACAGCAGTTGTTCGACATAAGCCACAGGTCGGAAATTGTTGGACACTGCACGAGTGCGTGCAGAACGGTTTCGTCGCTCTGACCGCATCTCGGGCAGGTCGGCCCCGTGTTTCTCGAGCCGTGTCTGTAGAGCTATCCCGAACGGGTAGCGCTTCTCGGTAGCACTGCCAGGCCAGGGATCTCTGGAAGTTGTCATGGGCCCTGGCCCGAAAGTCGTCTGAACAGGCGGGTCAGGTACTCCTCGTCGACGCGTCCAGGTTCGCCCCGAGCTCGTCGTCGTACCTCCCCTCCACTAATCCCCTATAGAATGCTTTGGTTGTGTTGAAGTCACTCAAGGTCGACCCGGGACGGCAGAGTTGCTTGAGAGCAACGCGACACTCGCGGTGCCAGATAGATAGATAGATAGATAGATAGATAGATAGATAGATAGATAGATAGATAGATAGATAGATAGATAGATAGATAGATAGATAGATAGATAGATAGATAAATAGATTGATAGATACATACATACATACTTACATACCTACCTACATACATACGTACATACATACATACAGAAAGACGGACACACAAAAAGATAAATAGATAGATAGATAAATAGATAGATAGATAGATAGACAGACAATCAGGCAGATAGACAAACAGACAGACAGACAGGAAGGCAGAAAGATAAGATAGTAATACCACATACATACACATACATACATTACATATACATACATACATACATACATACATACATACATACATACATACATACATACATACATACATACATACATACATATGTCCTGATCACCTCTAAGTCTTGTTGACATTGTAGAATTATGATTCAACAAAGAGCTTTATTAACACCGAAATATCTTCGTTACTTTCGCTACTTGGCCTGAAATGGCAAGCCTGCATTTTCTACATTAACCAAAATAAACATGAACAACTGATCTCATTGAAGTTTGTTACTATTGTCTATTGCTTTCCCCCACCCCCGTTGTATATTGTTTTTAAGATATCAATTACGTCCAGAGGGAGTTTGTTCTACTAATTGCTTGCACAATCCTTTGATTGAAGCTTTCCAATTCACTGTATAACATATCTGAAACCCTAATGCACTCATATTTTAACTGCAATTTTATGCTACGCAGGCATAAAGAACTAAGGCATCAAAAACGACAGTACATAAAATTAATGGAGGTACTTCTATTATTTAATACTTACGGAATTTGTAATTGTAAAAGATATTTCTCAGTAATATGATTTAGAAACACGTCAACGCTTGGTAATTGTATTACTGTGCAAAAGTCAAATAATGACTAGTCAGGCATTCGGCTAAGGGAGAATGCTTTAATTCATTCCGATCTTCATTGGCAGTATCAATGGACATTGTACTGCTTTAACAGAATACTTGAGCATTGTTGGCAAATTCACACAAAACAGTGTCAATAAAACCAAGAGAGTCACAAATAAATACAAGTATATAAAACAGCAACGATAAGCTATTACCGTTAACGATCTATAATACAAAACGAAAGTATTCTATAATAAGGGTATTGTAAACATGTCGATTCTAAATGTCCACCATTAGTCGTGTTTTAAGTAATTCTCAATTAATATTCTCAAGATATCATATCTTATGAATACATTTGATATTGGGTCAAAGCTCTTACGATAATAGTCGTAATAGACTTCGCGTGGTGTAGAGTTGCTGCAAGAACAGGTGTTAATCGTACGAGGTGCATTCCAGAAGTTTTGAAACTTTTTTTCTTTTAGGAGAGGTGTAATTTTAGTATATCTAATAAGCTGACCTGCCAACTTTTTATTCCAGATTGAAGGTAACGGCTGTAACAGCACTTTTACTATACCTTATTAAGCACTGCTAGTCACAGATGACTAGTTTGCAGAATGCAGTCGGGACGACAAGACAATTTGCAAGCTCATGAGCTACCTATGAAATGTTCCAGACGGTTTATGCATTAACTTGTATGAGCCGAGATATGATTCTCGTTGGCGTGAGTGGTTCAGTGATAGTAGAGAGGGAGTGAAAGACGATGAGAAGTGTGGAGAGAGAAGTAAGAACATCACAGCTAGTTCAGAAAATTTGAAATTTTTTAGAGGAAGATCATCGTGTGTCTATAAAGATTACAAACATGGAGTTTGGCGCTGGTGTACACGACCCCGGAAGTAGGAAAGACAAAGTCGACCTCGGCGGAATTTGAACTCAGAACTAAAGGACGAACGAAATGCTGCTATGCATTTTATCCGTCGTGCTAACGATTCTGCAACTCACCGCCTTATATAGAAGAAACAATACGAGAGATTCGAAATGAGAGAAAAAAAAAAGACTAGAATTCCGTCGGTTACGATGACGGATCCGATCAACGAAACGGCCGGTTTGTGAAATTAACGTGCAAGTGACTGAGTACTCCACAGACACGTGGACCCTTAACGTAGTTCCCAGGGAGATTCAGCGTGGGACGGAAGGAGACAAGTCTGGCACCCTTTAAATTACACGTATTACATTCATTTTTGTCGGCTGTATGGACTAGAACAACGTGAAATAAAATGTGCTGCACAAGGACACAACTCCCCGCCGGGAATCGAACTCACAACCTGATGATTGTGAGCCGAGTATCTGTTTCTTGACTACCCCCAAGGGGCTAAACACAAAGGGGACGAACAAGGACAGACAAACGGATTAAGTCGATTACATCGACCCCAGTGCGTGACTGGTACTTAATTTATCGACCCCCGAAAGGATAAAAAGGCAAAGTCGACCTCGGCGGAATTTGAACTCAGAACGTAACGGCAGACGAAATACGGCTACGAATTTCGCCCGGTGTTGCTAACGGTTCTGCCAGCTCGCCGCCTTTTCGTGAGCCGAATATCACAAACCTAAAGTACAAGTCCCTTCACAGGAACAAACAAAAGAACGAACAAAAGTAGTTTGACGTACGTCAGCTTTCTCTATATATGTAAGAATGACGTAAAGCGAAATTTAAATGTAAAGCTGCAAATAACTTGACAGTCAACATTTCGATCCATTACACCCACTGCTTTCCTCCCTCCGTCTGTCCATTTATCTACCTGTATATGTATCTGCTTATCTATGAATCTATAATATATTTATCGAACGATCGATCGATCGAGTTCTGCTCAAAAACACCTTTATAGTTACTTCTTCCTCTTATCGATCAATCGATTAACGTATCTCAGTATGTATACATACATATATATATAATGTACATATATGTATATATATATATATATATATATATATTCATCGAAAGAAATAAACAGAGGAATAACTCTACTATCCTTTTTATTCTCTCTCTCTCTTTCTCTCTCTCTCTCTCTCTCTCTCTTTCTCTCTCTCTCTTTCTTTCACTCTCTGTCTCTCTCTGTCTCTCTCTCTCTTTCTCTCTCTCTCTTATCCCTCTCTCTGTTTCTCTCTCTCTCTTTCTCTCTCTTTCTCTCTCTCTCTGTCTCTCTCTCCCTCCCCCTCCCTCTCTCTGTCTCTCTCTCCCTCTCCCCCTCTCTCTCTCATTCTCTCCTTCTCTCTGTCTGTCTCTCTCTCTCTCCCTCTCTCTCTTTTACAATCAGATACATCGCACGCAAAGCACACAACCCCCCACATACATTTACTCAGTATTGACCTAATTACGTCAATAAACGTATTTTTTCTTCTTTTAGCTGTTGCCATTGGCTCCTACAAACAAGCCACGTGTGAACCTCGATGCGGTTGCTCGACCGGCTTACATACAGTAGCCAAAAGTTTCATTGAATCACGTCATGCTGTCTTAGAAAAATGGAAGCAGATATCTAGCACTGTATTCTTGTGTATACTAAAGAAAGAACTGGAATGGTTACAACAGGAAAACTAGCGACCATGGGTCTACTCTCTCAGTGTCAGAAGGGGTTAAACAACATACCTCTCTCCTCTCTCTCTCACATATAAATACATACTCTTTTGCTCTCTCTTTTACTCTTTTACTCTCTCTTTTACTCTTTTACTTGTTTCAGTCATTTGACTGCGGCCATGCTGGAGCACCACCTTTTTAGTCGAGCAAATCGACCCCAGGACTTATTCTTTGTAAGCCTAGTACTTATTCTATCGGTCTCTTTGGCCGGACCGCTAAGTTACGGGGAGGTAAACACACCAGCATCGGTTGTCAAGCGATATTGAGTGGGGGGGGGGAGCACAAACACAGACACACAAACACACACACATATACATATATACATATATATACGACGGGCTTCTTTCAGTTTCCGTCTAACAAATCCACTCACAAGGCTCTGGTCGGCCCGAGGCTATAGTAGAAGACACATGCCCAAGGTGCCACGCAGTGGGACTCAACCCGGAATCGTGTGGTTGGTAAGCAAGCTACTTACCACACAGCCACTCCTGCGCCTATATATGTTATGTGGATGTGTGCCCGCGTGTGTGTGTTATACTAACTTTTCAGACAATATCAGAAAAATGAATATCAATCAACTAATGGGTGTGTCCAGGGTTTCGACCGGGTGGGGGGAATTCTCAGAAAATTTAAATGGGTCCCACATTAGTTATCTAATTTGCCACACCCACAAAATTGAAATGCATGTTACATACTTATATCTGTATTGAACTGCAGGAGAAGCGACTCTCTTACTCTCAAGGTGATACTGGGGTAAAATATACGAAGCCCAATATACTCGTCATGACTACTCGTCTGATAAGGGTACATCAGGCACAGGCACCACAACCATATGTGCGCGACATTGTATTGTGATCTTATAAGTTAAGTTAAGTTAATTTTTTGGCTCATAAAGCAAAAAGCAAGGTCATGTAGGGGTATATGGAATTATGTACAGGGTGGTGTTTATGCAAAGAGTTCAGGCCATTTGTGGTCAAGGGAGACTTTGAACCGAGCGGTCGTCGGCATCTTCACTATCTCGTCCGGCAGCTTATTCCACGGATCCGCAACCCGGACGGAGAAAGCCCCTCTTCCAATCGAAGTAATCTTATATCAGGATAAACAGCGCATGACCTTGCAGGTGGGGCCCAGTTAGAATTTTCTTCAGGTTGAGTAGTCTATCCTGCTTAAAATGATCCTGAATACGGTTTGTTTGAAGATGGACAAAACACCCATGTTTCCAGAGATGAATTATTCAAATCCTAAAGAATTCTTCATAACACATGGCTATGATGCTCCCCACTACTTCTGCTCGTGATCAGTAATGCACATATCATCAGCCACTAAGGGACATGGTTAAAGTGTCAAAACTGACAGTCAAACCTGTATTATTGAGCAAAATATTTGCTGTATTCCAACTTTTATACCAAGACAAACCAATGTACATGATAACACTTCCAATCAGTTAAGATCAAAAGGCATGAGAGCCACTGCCTGGTACTGCATCAGGGTATTTTATTATTATATTATTATTATTATTATTATTATTATTATTATTATTATTATTATTATTATTGAGTGAGAGAGCAGTTCATGCCATCAAAGTGACACTGGGGTAAAATATACGAAGCCCAGTATACCTACCATGACTACCCGTCTGATAAGTGGGTACACTAGACACATGCATCACAGCCATATGTGCGCGACATGGTGATCTCATGGTGATTTTATTATTATTATATCATTATTATTATTATTATCATCATCATCATCATCATCATATTATTATTATTATTATTATTATTATTATTATTATATTATTATTATTATTATTTAGGGTTTTTCTTCTTCTTTCAATTTGCTTCCA
>NC_043000.1:156697913-156717913 GCF_006345805.1 Octopus sinensis | reverse complement strand
GTCTAACGACTCACCGTGTTTGTTTTCGTTCGGTTTCTTTCTATGTCTCCATTGTCCTGTTTTTGCCCAAGAACACAACGCACTTCTGGTCTGGGAATCGAACCCATGGTCCTGTGATCGTGGCTGCACCATCCTAACCACTCCGCACCGCACCTTCACACATTACTGGACAATCGTTGGCTCTCTTCAGTTCCTCCGCACTTTGCTGTGTTTTGTTTTATGTTACTCTCTTTGCTTGTTTCAGTCATTTGACTGCAGCCTTTAGTCGAGCAAATTGACCCCAGGACTTATTCTTTGTAAGCCTAGTACTTATTCTATCGGTCTCTTATGCCGAACTGCTAAGTTACGGGACGGAAACACACCACTACCGGTTGTCAAGCGATGGTGGGGGACAAACACAGACACACAAACACACACAACACACATATATATATATATACATATATACGACGGGGCTTCCTTCAGTTTCCGTCTACCAAATCCACTCAGAAGGCTTTGGTTGGCCCGAGGCTATAGTATAAGACACTTGCCCAAGGTTCCACGCAGTGGGAATTAACCCGGAACCATGTGGTTGGTAAGCGCAAGCTACTTACCACACAGCCACTCCTACGCCTTGTTACGCAAGATTTTCAATAAATCCACCTCCTTAGCAAGCAAGCTTGTTGGGATTACGGGTTTATTTGCTGATGACCACGCGACAGGTTGTACTGAGTTACATGTTACTAGTAGCGCTTGATAGAGACCTGACACGTTATTGACAAGCCCCATGAAAGCTCAAATGAATCTAGCTCTCTGGCTAACTGCCACTGGAACAATTTTTAGTGTCACTCCGGTATATAATGCGTTTTTAACACATACTGTTAAAAGTGATTTTATCTAGGACGAAAACCACTGTATCTCTCTTCATTTACTCTGCCCTTTGGTGTGTTTTGTTTTATGTTACGCAAGATCTTCAATAAATCCAAATTCCTATTACAAATTTATTGAAACAAATGATGCATGTTCTTTATTACATAGGAAAATGAAAGTAAATCTCCATATTTCAACGTAAGCACCGGTGGCGTCAACCAGTTCCCTTAAACGGCCAAGGATAGAATGAACATCTTTCTGAAGGACGTCTTCTGGGGTATCATTGAGAACCTTCTGAATCCGTGTCTCCAAGTCCTCCAGTGTGCGAGGTTTTGTTTGTACCCTTCCTCTTTTTGTAACCCTACAGGTAAAAATCACATGGAATGAGATCTGGATTTCTTGGAGGCCATTCATGAGATCCACGTCGTCTCATCATGCTTTACCTCCTGCACGTAATGGGGTTTCCACGGACGAAAATTCAGTTCTTTATGCAACTCCGTACGATTTGTGTGTCTCGTCAGTCTACTTTCACGAGTTGCTTGACGTAATGATTCTTGCCGACTGCGATTAGACATTTCCTGCACTGTTGCCGTTTACTCCGCTGATCGGGATGTGGCTGGATGGCCACTTCTTCTTGCATCGTTCACAGATCTCGTGGTCATCACCTTCGCATGACAACTTGTATTGTCTCCGGACACAGTGTTGCATGCTTACCATCTCTGAACCAAAACAATGGAATTCTATACTTCATAGATTACTGATATCTTCGCTCGCTCCTGAGCACTCAAGCGACCGACCATCTGGAAAATAAGAAATAAGACAATAAGAAAATAAGAAATCTCCATTAGTGTTATCTGTGAAATAAATGTTTTCGTCATGACTTCAGTGATGCTAGAAATATTATAAGCAATTTCTAATACCTGGTTACTTTCCATCCACCCGGTATATTTCTTTATCTGATGATAAAACTTAAATAAAAGTGTAACAAAAACTGGAAAATTTATAAGAATATAAATTTTAGATAAATGAAATTATAGCTTCATATTCTATCTTTGACTATTTTTCTGCACATATATACAATCACAGGTACGCAGACTTTCACATATGTTTACGCACATATATTCCTCATTCCTTTACATTTGGAAGCACTCCGTCGGTTACGACGACGAGGGTTCCGGTTGATCCGAATCAACGGAACAGCCTGCTCGTGAAATTAACGTGTAAGTGGCTGAGCACTCCACAGACACGTGTACCCTTAACGTAGTTCTCGGGGATATTCAGCGTGACACAGAGAGTGACAAGGCCGGCCCTTTGAAATACAGGTACAACAGAAACAGGAAGTAAGAGTGAGAGAAAGTTGTGGTGAAAGAGTACAGCAAGGATCACCACCATCCCCTGCCGGAGCCTCGTGGAGCTTTAGGTGTTTTCGCTCAATAAACACTCACAACGCCCGGTCTGGGAATCGAAACCGCGATCCTATGACCGCGAGTCCGCTACCCTAACCACTGGGCCATTGCGCCTCCATTCCTTTATATAGGCGTTCATTCAGTGTATAACTAATAACACGTTCGAATGTACGACTAATAGAAGAGTGTATATTTTTAAAAAATCATGAGAAAGTCGTGATGCAGCAAGGAAGTGAGCCGGTCGTGTGAGGAATAAAAAGTAAGTGGAAGTAGCTGATAAATATATATTACAATTTTTTCTCTATCAGGTGTAAGATGTAATATATAAGATGTAATATAAGATGTAATATAAAATTATAAATTTACAAAATTATAAAAGTATGAAATTTTTAAAAAATGGTAAAAGAAAGTAAAATTCATTTCAAAAATGGATAGGGAACGAAAATGATAGAAAAAGGCGTGATTATCGATATAAAGCAAAATGAATTAAATATGAAATTTTAAAAATGATGCAATAAAGTCAACCGAGATAGTGTTAAAAAATGTGCATTAATATTGGATTCAAATTTTGGCACAAGCCAGCAAGTGCGGGGGAGTGGGTAAGTCTATTACATTGACCCCAGTGCTCAACTGGTACTCATTTCATCAACCCTGAACGGATGAAGGGCAGAATTTGACTCCGGTAGATTTTGAACCCAGGACATACAGACGGACGCAATGCCGCTAAGCATTTTGCCCTTCATGCTAACGATTCTGCCAGCTCAACACCTTATTGATAATAACAATATTGGCACCAGGCCAGCAATTTTGGGGTATGAGGCAAGTCGATTAACATTGATCCCACTATATAGCTTGTACCCATTTTATTGACCTCGAAAGGATGAAAGGCAAAGTCGACCCCAGTGGAATTTGAACTCAGAAGGTGGAAACGAACGAAATACTGCTATACATTTTACCCAGCGTGCTAACGATTCTGTCAGCTCGCCGCCTTCAAACTGCACCATAATATACAACCAAAATAATATGGAATAATGTGTTAGAAGGTTACATTAGTGGATGGGTCTGCAGAGTAACCGGAATTGACAAGAGACCAAAAAGTGTATAATGAAATTAAGATGGTTGCAAATCTTTACAGCGGTTTTTATCTCGTTAAAAGCAAAAAGCGATATTATGCGTTAAGGTGGTACATACCGGCTTAAATGTATGATTATAGAATGTTTTTCTTTTTCCCTCCTGATCCCCAAAAAGGCACATGTTTATCATGTATATCGCATTTTGATAATAATCAGCTATTTCGGTTTATTCCTTATCCATTAGCAAATCATCTCATTTCATTGCTCCATCGCTTCAATGTAGCTTATATCATATAGTTTTTATTTTGTGTGTGTATGTGTGTGTTATTTTTGTTATTTTAGTAGCATCTATCTATCTATCATCTATCTATCTATCTATCTATCTATCTATCTATCTATCTATCTATCTATCTATCTATCCATCCATCCATCTATCTATATATCTATCTATCTATCCATCCATCCATCTATCTATATATCTATCTATCTATCTATCTATCTATCTATCTATCTATCTATCTATCTATCTATATATCTATCAGTTTTACATTTAAAAGGGATTTAGTAGTTCCTGCAGAAAGCTTCTAAGCTTCCGTGTAAAGGATGCATGTGCGTGTGCTTATATATATATATATATATATATCTATATTGTATAGAGGGCATTATTACACATAAATGCCTCACACTAGGAGGGACAAAGTCATTACTACCAAAAATTATACTAATCATACCCAAATGCAGTTTTTCAAAGCAAGACATTTAAAAATGAATTATGTTCTGTATCACCGTGATTTCACATACAACTTGCGTCTAATGATCGTCAGCAGAACTGATTCTGAATACATCATAAATAAACCACCAACCTATGTAGCGAAGACGAACAGACAACTGCTCACTCCGGCCAAGCACATGGAATGTTTATAAATCATATATCCGGTAAATGGCGGCTTTTTACGAACTGCATGTCGGGTAATGAAAAGTATTTCGGAATAAGTTAACAATTAAGGATAATCTCTTAATAAGGGATCTTAACAAGAAATTATCGGGTAGCTAGCGTGAAAACCTCATAAAAGAAAAGAATCCGAAAATAATTTTTTTCTTTTGAACAAATTAATTATATCTATATTGTATAGAGGGCATTATTACACATAAATGCCTCACACTAGGAGGGACAAAGTCATTACTACCAAAAATTATACTAATCATACCCAAATGCAGTTTTTCAAAGCAAGACATTTAAAAATGAATTATGTTCTGTATCACCGTGATTTCACATACAACTTGCGTCTAATGATCGTCAGCAGAACTGATTCTGAATACATCATAAATAAACCACCAACCTTATGTAGCGAAGACGAACAGACAACTGCTCACTCCGGCCAAGCACATGGAATGTTTATAAATCATATATCCGGTAAATGGCGGGCTTTTTACGAACTGCATGTCGGGTAATGAAAAGTATTTCGGAATAAGTTTAACAATTAAGGATAATCTCTTAATAAGGGATCTTAACAAGAAATTATCGGGTAGCTAGCGTGAAAACCTCATAAAAGAAAAGAATCCGAAAATAATTTTTTTTCTTTTGAACAAATTAATTATATCTATATTGTATAGAGGGCATTATTACACATAAATGCCTCACATAGGAGGGACAAAGTCATTACTACCAAAAATTATACTAATCATACCCAAATGCAGTTTTTCAAAGCAAGACATTTAAAAATGAATTATGTTCTGTATCACCGTGATTTCACATACAACTTGCGTCTAATGATCGTCAGCAGAACTGATTCTGAATACATCATAAATAAACACCCAACCTTATGTAGCGAAGACGAACAGACAACTGCTCACTCCGGCCAAGCACATGGAATGTTTATAAATCATATATCCGGTAAATGGCGGGCTTTTTACGAACTGCATGTCGGGTAATGAAAAGTATTTCGGAATAAGTTAACAATTAAGGATAATCTCTTAATAAGGGATCTTAACAGAAATTATCGGTAGCTAGCGTGAAAACCTCATAAAAGAAAAGAATCCGAAAATAATTTTTTTTCTTTTGAACAATATTAATTATATCATATAATTGTTAACTTATTCCGAAATACTTTTCATTACCCGACATGCAGTTCGTAAAAAGCCCGCCATTTACCGGATATATGATTTGTAAACATTCCAGTGCTTGGCCGGAGTGAGCAGTTGTCTGTTCGTCTTCGCTACATAAGGTTGGTGTTTATTTATGATGTATTCAGAATCAGTTCTGCTGACGATCATTAGACGCAAGTTGTATGTGAAATCACGGTGATACAGAACATAATTCATTTTTAAATGTCTTGCTTGAAAAACTGCATGGGTATGATTATATAATTTTTGGTAGTAATGACTTGTCCCTCCTAGTGTGAGGCATTTATGTGTAATAATGCCCTCTATACAATATAGATAAATTAATTTGTTCAAAAGAAAAAAAATATTTTCGGATTCTTTTTTTTATGAGGTTTTCACGCTAGCTACCCGATAATTCTTGTTAAGATCCCTTATTAAGAGATTATCCTTAATTGTTAAACTTATTCCGAAATACTTTTCATTACCGACATGCAGTTCGTAAAAAGCCCGCCATTTACCGGATATATGATTTATAAACATTCCATATGCTTGGCCGGAGTGAGCAGTTGTCTGTTCGTCTTCGCTACATAAGGTTGGTGGTTATTTATGATGTATTCAGAATCAGTTCTGCTGACGATCATTAGACGCAAGTTGTATGTGAAATCACGGTGATACAGAACATAATTCATTTTTAAATGTCTTGCTTTGAAAAACTGCATTTGGGTATGATTAGTATAATTTTTGGTAGTAATGACTTTGTCCCTCCTAGTGTGAGGCATTTATGTGTAATAATGCCCTCTATACATATAGATATAATTAATTTGTTCAAAAGAAAAAAATTATTTTCGGATTCTTTTCTTTTATGAGGTTTTCACGCTAGCTACCCGATAATTTCTTGTTAAGATCCCTTATTAGAGATTATCCTTAATTGTTAAACTTATATATATATATATGTATATATATATATATAAACACGCTCACGCGCATTTCTTTATGTGGAAACTCAGAAACTGTCAAGGAATTACTGAATCCCTTTGAAGTGTAGTGATAGATACTTTCGAAATAACAAAATTAACGTCCGCGTTCGCGCACACACACACACACACTCTCTCTCTCTCTCTCTCACACACACACACACACATGCACACACATTTCGCACGCACATATACGAGCGTGTGAAATGCGTAAATGGAAAGAGAGCTATTTGCTGTGCATAGAGAGGAAGCTGTTAAGGAACGTATACTGCGGAAGTTGTTCTCAGTATTTCTCTCGAGTAATATTATTTCCCTTCAAATGCCCCTCGCTCCGAGCGGGTGACTGAGATCAAGACAAAGTGAAAGAATTAATCGAGACCAAACCCCGTTAAGCGACCAGGATGATCGCAGATATTCACCAATGTATCCAAATCGAGTGATGAACGCCATCAGCATCAATTGATTACGTCAGCTGGGACGATGTTTGGGTCCCATATCAATTGAATGGAGAGAACATGGCCCAACGAATGTCTACCTGCGGTTCGTTGGAGGTGCGTAAAGAAAACGATAATTTTTCTTGAGGCGAGCTGGCAGAATCGTTAGCACGCCGGGCGAAATGCTTAGCAGTATTTCGTCTGCCGTTACGTTCTGAGTTCAAATTCCGCCGAGGTCGACTTTGCCTTTCATCCTTTCGGGGTCGATAAATTAAGTACCAGTTACGCACTGGGGTTGATATAATCGACTTAATCCGTCTGTCTGTCCTTGTTTGTCTCCTCTACGTTTAGCCCCTTGTGGGTAGTAAAGAAAACGATATTTTTTTCTTGAACAGAATAATGACAGGTGGAGAAAATGGATCGTCTATAAGAAGATAATGTGAGAATGATATGGGAAAGACAACGGATCACCACAAGCAGCCTTCAAAGCAGGATTTCATTCGATGAAAATTATGTTTCCCATTTAGTGGATTGAAAGGGTGTTGTCCTTTTACGAGCTCTATGCCTCAAACAGAACCATGAATTTGGTTGTGTACTGTAACCAGGCAGACAAATAAAATGTAGCGATTCACAGGAAGCTTCCAGAACTTGCTAATCGTAATGGTGCTGTCTTTCATCACGTCAAAGCCAGTCCAAACACTTCTTTGTGGACGCTACAAACGCTACTGGAGCTTGGATGGGAAGTTTTTTTTTACTTTCCACATTTGTCCGACATTGTTGTCTTCAGATTTCCACCTGTTACGGTGTTTTCAAACTTCATTGAATGGGCAGATCTTCAGCTCGCCAAAGGTTGTACAAGTTCACCTGGAAGACTTTTTCGCCTGTAACGAGAGGAAATTCTTTGAGCAAGGAATAATGGATCTGCTCCCAAGATGACAGAAGAAAGAGACAGGAACTAAACAACAACTAAATCACTGATTAAATAAATCCCTCTATGTTTAAAGCTTATGGCTTATCTTTCCCTTTGAAAGGTGGACGAACCGAATATATATTTCTATACGTATATATATGTATGTGTGTGTGTTTGTGCGTGTTTGTGTGTGCGTGTTTGTGTGCGCGTGTGAGTATGAGTGTGTGTGTGTGCGTGTACATACGTACACTCACACGCTATTTCCTGTTGCTAAGAAACTTTTGTCTGAAGAACCTCCAAAATTCTCCCTGCATCTTACAACAATATTAGCCAGGTTATAGCAGAGACTGACAATTGGGCCAAACCCTTACAAGCACTCCAGTCTTATACTATAAGCTGACAATCGCAAATTTACATCTAATAAATATATCCCAAGAGCATGATTATAAAGCTTATTAGTTATTTAGTGTATTGATAGTAACTAGAAATAAGTTTACAATGATTTGCCGGCACCAGTAAGAGAAATCTAATTGTTGTGATTGATGCTCCGTTGAATAGGAACAAACTGTTAGCTGACATTTTAGTTATTTAGCTGACAATATCCCTTTACAGCATACACATTAGCAGATATAACAAGGCAGATATAACACACAATTAGTTATATGCAATGAGTTGTTGGGTATACCAGACGACAGTACAATCGGGTATCTGAACAATAGAATGGGCCACAGTTATAAGGGAATCGTAATTAGTGAATGGAGAAAACAAGGGATGGTAACGAAATAAATAGAGAGAGAGAAAACACATAGATTTCTTCGAAAAGAAGCAAGAATACCACAAGAAGACGACATAAAAGTATGGGGTATCACTGAAGAATTATAGAATATACAGTCTCAACAAAGTTGATAATGTGCGAGGCAAAAGGATTAGCAGAAAAGGGTAGTATATCAGTTGATTGCATCATTATCTTGGTGCAATCATTTCATCAAGCCCCATAACTTAAGATTAAGATAAAGACCCAGATTGCACAGAATATTCTTGAAAAGCATGGAGCAAAAATCCTGGTTTCTCAGAACGACATCAATAAGGAAATTGAATATGAACTAGAGCAAATAAACAATATAAATGATATGATGTTTATAATTGATGTAGTGTCAAGTAAATATAGCTGTTCAAAAGACCGTCATATAAAATATTGGACATGGAAAATTCGACAATACTGCTGATTCTGGGATGTTGTGAAGACGGCAAGAACCCCACTTTTAATATTTAAACAGAAAATTAAACCGAGGGAAATTATCCCATCCAGTGTTCTTCGTGTGCATTGCAAGGACGCAGAGGCTTGAAAATGTTGGTGGAAAAAGAATGGTAGATGTGTCCGAGTCTGTGGATGAGACTAAAATTATTAGAGCAGGTCATAAAACAGAAACAAGGAAAAAATATCTCGAGCAATCAAAAACTAAACGAGCACTGTGAAATATAACCACCTGATTTTTTAGTCAACAAGCCAGTCAAATGCTTTATGTGAGAAGTGTGGAACAAGTAGGAGGTTGTTGGTAATTAAGTAGCGTTAACTGGAAGGTTCAAGTGCTCAGGTGTGCTAATAGGCAAAGTCAGTATTGGGGGAATGACACAGCAGTCGGGCATCTGAACAAAGAGGATGGACCGCTACCATTAAAAAAGTGTAAAATCAGAAATGCATCAAAGACGATCTTTGCGAAGACAGAGATGACCCGAAAACACTAGTAACGGTGTCGACGGCTTAGAAGACGACAGTGATTGATGTGCTAATAGACAATAACGCATAACACACACACACACACACACACACACACTCACATTATTTAATAAATGCGGAAGTTGTGGGTAAGCTACTTCAAGTTTTATAGTCGTCGGAAAGAACAATATTCCACCGCGACTATGTAAGCGTACTATAAACGATCCAGGATTGCCACTCATCAAATAATAAAACACCCAGATTATTTGCTGCAAAAAACCCAGATCCTATTTTATAAACCCAGATGTTAGAAAATAGGTATATAATTGGTAATTTAATGATAAAATGTTATATGACAATATGAACACAGAATTTAGTACTTTATATCATATGGCAGCTAATTGTCAATTTCGTGCATATTCACATCATCTCCATTTACTCCTTCAATGGTGATAGTCTCATTTTCTTTTCTGGGGTCCAATCTACCCGTATATCTACGATGACAAGACCCATTCACTACGTCTTTAATAAATTTAGCGTTCGGCTCCCAAAAAATGCATGACGCTCCCTTTCTTGTAATTGCTTGTTTAGCGAGTAAGACGATCAGTGATCGTTTTGGCCTTCAACCAATTAGTGAACTTTGTCTTTGTGTAATTTACTTGGGAAAATATGCGCTCCACGCATGCTGATGAATGAGGTAACACCGTTGAATTAATTATGACAGCCTCTCAAATTTAGTGTGGTCATGACCGTCTTTAAGATTGCTTATGGAATACCAGAATTCAGGGATTCTTTTTGAGGAGACAGGAATATCTTTTTTATATTGCCGAAATAATCTCCACTCATTGTCTAATTTATCAAGTGTGTTTTCTGGTGCAATTGGTGGAAAGTTTGATGCCAAGGGAATTATGGATTGAGGAGAGTTATTGAGATCGCATGCTATTTTTGGATCAGATGTTTCTAAGAGGGAAAACACCCCAGCTTCATCGAGAAAAAGCGCATTTTTATCTGAGAGCATAATTCTATTAAAATATCTTTGCAATCAGTGTTGAATCTAGCTGAGTCACCAACGATGGGTTTTGTTCTAAAAATCTCATTGTGCGTCCACCGAGGTAAATATCACTCATATATTTGTGATTTGTTATGTTATTAAGATCAATATCTAATAACTTAGATATAGCTTAAAACATCCTCTTTTATAAAGCAACTGAGGATACTTTTGTATTCACTGGATACGAGTGTATGGAACAGATGTAGTCGAAAGCATTCCGATTGAAACTCGTCATTGAGAGCATTTATTTTCTTTAATATATAATGTAAGAAGAGCAGCTTCATCCCTTTGTTAATCATTGTTTCATAGATCCTTTTTGCTCTGTCCACTTTTTCTACTTTAGCCTCTGACTGAAATAAAGTACAAGGGTATCCCGCTATTCTATTATAATGTTAATTACATTTTCACACGACAATCACCTAGTTTGTGGAAGCTTTGGAATTTTGTTTTCTTTTGTGCCAACAACACTTCGTATCATACTGAAGTCATTTTGACGTTTGCTACTTCGAGAAAAGTAAGAAGTTAAGTCTTTTAAAAAGGACTCGAAATACGAAGGTAACACCTTCACTGCATGACCTGAGCAAAGTGCAAACGAATGGCAAACACAGCCTATTGTAAATATAGTCGGAATGTCGTTTCTCAATAACTTTTGAAACTCGGTCTTGTTACCCGTCATTGTTGAGCAATTATCGCTGGTAGATCCAAGTATGTTGCTCAAAGATATATCTTTTGTAAGCGCAGTCTTGACAGCATCGTACAAACCCACCCTGAGACGAACCATTCTCTAATACAATTACATCCAGAAGAATATCCTTGACATTAAGCGATTATTCAACTGTTGCTAAGATTTATGTCACTGAGATGTCTGTACTCTCATCTATCAATAACGAAAACTTTTGTTTTTTGAGAATTTCCGAGATTTCATTTCGTTCATAATGTGCAATTCCGTCTTGCATAGTGTATACTCTTTACTCTCTCTTTTACTTGTTTCAGTCATTTGACTGTGGCCACGCTGGAGCACCGCATTTAGTCGAGAAAATTGATCTTTGGACTTATTCTTTGTAAGCCTAGTACTTATTCTATCGGTCTCTTTTGCCGAACCGCTAAGTTACGAGGACGTAAACACACCAGCATCGGTTGTCAAACGATGTTGGGGGACAAGCACAGACACACAAACATACACACACATTTACACACACACACACACACACAACACACACACACATATATATATATATATATATATATATATACGAGAAAAGAAGCAACTACTGTATTGGTTAACACCATATAGTTTTCTGGTGCATCTAAGTTAAGTACCATATTCAAGTGAATTCATTAGAATTGACTTGAATCTTAATTGCTTTTATATATATATATATATATACGACGAGCTTCTTTCAGTTTCCTTCTACCAAATCCACTTTGGTCGAACCGAGGCTATAGTAGAAAACACTCGCCTAAGGTGCCACGCAGTGGGACTGAACTCGGAACCATGTGGTTGGCAAGCAAGCTACTTACCACACAGCCACTCCTACGCCTAGGAGTATGTTACTTATATTTTTTACATTTGTAGATTTTTAGCTATTTTACTATCGGCAAAGGCCTTTTTACAAATTTCAGCTAAGTGATTTATATGTACGAAAAGTACGTGATATTCAGAAACATGACCTGTTAGAAGCAAGTCTGCCTTAGCTACTTTTTCATTTAATGTATCATCTGTTTTTTTTAACAATAAATTAATTTAATTTAATAGAAGATTTCGCTCATTTAAAAGCTTTCTTGTGTTTGACAGTGTTTTTATGAGCCATCAGCATTGATTTGTTAGCATTTTCCAACACAACGTTGCAACAAACGCAGTAGCAGGTGTTAAGATTTTTATCATCTTGCCGTAACCAATTTTTAAGCTCAGCATCCTCCAATCACGACTCCCTGAAATTTTGGGTGTACCGCTTCCTTTTTTTGGACATACTATTGTCTGCCATTACTTCGCAAAGGGTTACGAAGACAAAAATACTCACTCAAAATGTTTGTTAGACAAATTTTAAATCGCGAGTAACAATCAAAGCGTACACCATCAACACAGTCAAGCTGTCAACTGGCGGTTTCAGAGTTTCAGACAAGTGCACAAGAGGTCACCAACGCGTTGTCACTTGTAGTTGCCCGATATGATACAAGTATAAACAAATAATGAATGCGTACGATCGGTAATTACATCACATTTATATCGATAAATTCATTACGTGAGATGATAATGGATGATACATACAAAGTTTACAAAGCAGCAGTGGCTGTGTGGTAAGTAGCTTGCTAACCAACCACATGGTTCCGTGTTTAGTCCCACTGCGTGGCATCTTGGGCAAGTGTCTTCTACTATAGCCCCGGGCCGACCAATGCCTTGTGAGTGGATTTGGTAGACGGAAACTGAAAGAAGCCTGTCGTATATATATATATATGTGTGTGTGTGTGTGTGTTTGTGTGTCTGTGTTTGTCTCCCTAGCATTGCTTGACAACTGATGCTGGTGTGTTTATGTCCCCGTCACTTAGCGGTTCGGCAAAAGAGACCGATAGAATAAGTACTGGGCTTACAAAGAATAAGTCCCGGGGTCGATTTTCTCGACTAAAGGCGGTGCTCCAGCATGGCCGCAGTCAAATGACTGAAACAAGTAAAAGAGTAAAAGAGTATTAAAAGAGGTGCAACTTTGGTACATGTTGCATACAAAGGGTATGACACCGAATTCTCTTTAAAAGATAAGTTTGCAACCAAAACTAACTTAAAAACACAGATTTAATATAAATTTGGAAATTAAACCCCATAAACCCATCATTGCTAAAAAAAAAAACCCCAGATCTGGATGGAAAAACTCACCGGTGGCATCCCTGGTACGATCCGAACCATCTAACGTGAGGCCTAATGTTTGTCGAAGACGGGAGTTTCATGCAGTGATATACATATGAAAGCTCCTGGAGAGGCCACGGATAGGTAATTACAGTGGCAGTGCTCCAGCATGGCTGTAGCCTTTGTGCTGAAATGCATTAAATGAATAGAGCACTCAGAGAGCGCAGACCTCAGCCAAGGCAGCGCCAGCGTCCTCTCAACGAATAGTCAGAGATGACATTTTGCTCTCCCAAACGAGAATGTGAAAAATGAACCCAACCGCTCTCAAAAATTAATTTAAAAAAAAAGATCAGAAAAGTAATCCAGAATCCTTGTCCGATACTGGGTCGGTCCCAAAATCTAATCAGTTCGTACACGTCACGAGGCCAAAAATCTCTGAAAGTTTCATCCGAATCCATCCGGTGGTTCTTCAGATATCTTGTCCATGGACAAACAAACAAACAAACAAACCAACAAACCAACAAAAAAACAAGCAAAACAGGAGTGGAACAATACCTCCGCCTTAGCGAAGGCGGAGGTAATGAGAGAATGAATGGATATATATATATATATATATATATATATATATATATATATATACTAGCAGTATCGCCCGGCGTTGCTCGGGTTTGTAAGGGAAATAAACTATAAAGCATTTTTAGAGAGTTATAGCCAAAAAATAGCAAAAAAATGCATTAAAAATGGAAAATAAATTATGGTAAATTTTTTTTTAAATCGTTGACTCATCGCAGACATTTTTAGAGAGTTACTTCCCTCATATAATAGCGAAAAAATGCATAAATGGAAAAAAAAAAAAATGATGGTAAATGTTTTTTTAATC
This sequence comes from Octopus sinensis, assembly GCF_006345805.1. Classification (NCBI taxonomy): domain Eukaryota; kingdom Metazoa; phylum Mollusca; class Cephalopoda; order Octopoda; family Octopodidae; genus Octopus; species Octopus sinensis. Next base: position 156,703,677 of record NC_043000.1, on the reverse strand, counting down.
GTAGACTCTTCATCGTAGACGCGCGCTAATACCCAGAAGGGCTCGATATGAACACGACTATATGATACCCGGTTTGGTTAAACTGCACCGCAAATGTGTGGAGTAGTTAGGAATCTAAATCGTAGGAGACAGACACACAACTTCACTTTTATATATAAAGATATATATATATATATGTATGTATGTATGTAGGTATTTATGTATGTATCTATATACATGTTTTTATAAATGTGTGTGTATGTATTTGCCTATATCTACGTGTGTAGGTGTGTGTGTGTGTACATACATATGTTTGTGTATGTGCGTATGTATCTGAAGTAATGTGTTCATGTGGATGCAAGTATTATCATTTACTTAGTTCTGGCTCTTTAGGTTGAGTTCAAGTTGCGTCAAAGTCAACTTCCTTTTTCCTCTCCCCGTCGTCGCTAAAATAAAATACCAGAGAAATATTTGAACATCGAAAACACATCCTGTCCATGTTCATAAAACACAAACTATTTCTATGTTATTAGTATTTTTATGAATAAAACGTTAGCACGCCGGGCGAAATGCTTAGCAGTATTTCGTCTGTCTTTATGTTCTGAGTTCAAACTCCGCCGAGGTCGACTTTGCCTTTCATCCTTTCGGGATCGATTAAATAAGTACCAGTTACGCACTATAGTCGATATAATTGACTTAATCCGTTTGTCTATCCTTGTTTGTCCCCTCTGTGTGTAGCCCCTTGTGGGTAGTAAAGAAATAAGTATTTCGTCTGTCTTTATGTTCTGAGTTCAAATTCCGCCGAGGTCGACTTTTCCTTTTATCCTTTCGGGTCGATAAATAAAGTACCAGTTGTGTACTGGAGTCGATCTAATCGACGGCCTCCTCCCCCAAAATTTCGAGCCTTGTGCCGAGAGAAGAAAAGTAAAAATAACATGTGTATAATAAATATTTAAAATTCCTCGCCTGTATCCATGGACCTATATCTATCACCCAAACTATATAGCTGTGTGGGTGTGTGTGTGTGTGTGTGTGTGTGTGTGTTTGTGTGTGTGTGTGCTTTTATGTGTGTGTGTGTGTGTGTTTGTATGTGTGGTGTTTGTATGTGTGTGTGTTTGTATGTGTGTGTGTGTTTGTATGTGTGTGTGTATGTGTTTGTATGTGTGTGTGTGTTTGTGTGTGTGTGTTTATATGTGTGTGTGTGTTTGTATGTGTGTGTGTGTGTGTGATTGTGTGTTTGTATGTGTGTGTGTGTGTTTGTATGTGTGTGTTTGTGTGTTTGTATGTGTGTGTGTATTTGTATGTGTGTGTGTGCTTGTATGTGTGTGTGTGTGTGTTTGTGTGTTTGTATGTGTGTGTGTGTGTGTTTGTATGTGTGTGTGTGTGTTTGTATGTGTGTGTGTGTGGTGTTTATATGTATGTGTGTGTTTGTATGTGTGTGTGTGTGTTTATATGTGTGTGTGTGTGTGTTTATATGTGTGTGTGTGTGTTTGTATGTGTGTGTGCGTGTGTGTTTGTATGTGTGTGTGTGTGTTTGTGTGTGTTTATGTGTGTGTGTGTGTGTGTGTGTGTTTGCACAAGACGTTACTTTTGCCTCGGATTTTTGCGCATCTAAACGGTGCATGCGCATGTAGGTGCGCATGTAGGATGTATACGCATGTGTCATGCGCAGATATGTATCTGTGTGTCTCTGCCTGTCTGCTGCCGTGTGTTGCAGCTTATTCATCAGAATAAGGCTTTATTGATCCAATTGATATCGGTAGAATGCATTCCTGTACATCCAAACTGGCGTTCACGTGCTGCACGTCTACAGTAGAGTTGCTACTGGCTGACTACCCGAGTGCACTTCCGGTGCAGATACGGTAGCACCAGTGCACAATGTTATTCAAGTGTTTGTTGACGTGTGAACGCGTCAACTATGTTTCTTCTGGCTTGATGCATAACGATATGTGATATATGGGTGAGTGTGTGTGTGCATATATGTGTGAGTGTGTGTGCACATGTGTGTGTCTGCATGTATACATGTACGTATTTGTACACCACACACACACACACACACACACATACATAGTATAAATAGGGCGGTGCTCCAGCATGGCAGCTGTCAAATGACTGAAACAAGTAAAAATAAAATATGTGTGTATATATATATATTATATATATATATATATATATAGGTTATTAAAAATGAGATAGGGGTTGAAATTCAACCACCATGGGATATATATATCCATATACTGCAAGATAGGTAACCAACAAATTTAATACATAGATGTTAACAATTGTCAACAATCAGTTCATCTATTGCATTATATGGGTAAAGGTAATAATATTACCGTAAATTAATACTACAAAATTAGAGAATGGAGAAATATACTTAAATCAGTTAAAACATCAACTATCCGATGATACTCAATCCATACTTTAATACACCATTACATATGAGTAAAGGCAATACATAAAATGAAATGAGATATACAGTAATAGTAAAAAGATAAAGAGATATAAGTAAAAAATTTTTTTCAATATAATATGCAAATAACATCAAAACTGACAGCTGTTTCGGCAGTGAGGACAGTCATACCTCATATTTAACCTATAAGCCATAAAGGCAGTATAAATGAGGCATTAACAAGGATGCCCCACGGCCTCTTCAGAGAATTAAAATTAAATTGTTATAATGGTGAAAAAATATTATACAATCATATACATATAATATAAAAAATATAAAAAAAGTAAAATATAAAAACTTATATCATAAAGCTACACTTATATAATATACTACACATTTGTACAAAAAGGAAAGCAAACAGAAAAATAAAAACAAAATATATAATAGTGTATATATTTAATATCAATAAGTACCGATATTATACATATTTGGCTAATAGTTTTTTATTTATATATAAAAAAAAGGCTAACATATATGGAGATGGAAAATAATAATTAAATCCGTGGTATAGTTCATAAGAGTTCTAAAGCTATAAAAGTTAATAAAAATTACTATTAATAATAATAATAATAATAATAATAATAATAAGAAAATAATAATAATAATAATAATAATAATAAAAAAATATAATAAAAAATAGATACAGTTAAGTTAGCACCAAGTCCATCCTTACAAGATCGAAATAACTATGAGTTAAGAATGCTGACCACTAGGTAAGAAAAAAATAGATTAATTCTATTGGCTATTGGTTTGAAATTTAAATCACAAAAGAAAATTATACGGTTGGTTAGTCAGGGAACGCCAATATTCACACACGCATCTACAGATCAATCGCACATACACAATAGTAATATGCATATGCATACACTTATACACATACATAATTCCAAGCAACAAATAGCACATAGATAAACAAAAAAGGGAAAGCAACTATGCTACAATTTAGCCCTTCAAAATTATATTAAGCCTCAATAATAAAGAAGAACCATCCATGCATTCATAGAATATTAATTTAGATATTAAAATATTTATAAATATCAGTATGTTACTAAGTCAGATACTTGCCTTACTCATATGTAATGGTGTATTAAAGTATGGATTGAGTATCATCGGTAGTTGATGTTTTACTGATTAAGTATATTTCTCATTCTCTAATTTTGTATATATATATATAATATAGGTATATAATATATGTGTATATATATATATATAATATATATATTATATATATATATGTATATATATATATGTATATATATACATGTATAATACATATACATACATATATACATATTTACATATATATATAGTGTGTGTGTGGTGTGTATATATATATACGTATATGCATACATACATCATATACATACATCATACATGCATGCATATAAATGTCCACACATACATACAAATGCCCATACACACACACACACACATATATATTATATATATATGCATGCATACATAAATACATATACTCACATCCATCCATACATGCCTACATCGATCAGTCCATCCATCCATCCATCCATACATACATACATACATACATACATACATACAAATGCACATACGTACACACAATTGTACATACATACACACGTGTACATACATACATGCATGCATACATATATACATACATACATACATACATACATACATACATACATACATACATACATACATACATACATACACATGCACACGCAATTTCTAAAATGTGAAGCCCTTGAACAATGCCTTATTTGCAACAAATACTAAATAATTCCTGTTGAAATACGGTTTCGTTATTTATAATTTAATTACTATTTTCATGTAATTATTTTTTAATTTGACATGGTCTTTTATTTATATTTGTAGTCGTTCGTTTCCACTGTTTTCCTAGTCCACAAATTTATTGCTTCGATTCGATTTATTAAAGGAAATTTAATTAATGTTTATTATTTGTCTTCTCGTCTTATATAATTATTGCCAAGTATCCAAATTATGTTTAATGGCTGTCAGTGTTTAAAGTAAACATTTGTCTCATACCAAGTAGTAAAATATCTCTTTCTCTTTACATTAAAGGTTTTCAATTCAATTCATTTATAAAGATGCTGACTGAAAGAAAATTAGAAAACCTAGTTATTGGCTTCAGATTTAGGCACAAGGCTAGTAAGTTCTGGGGAGTGGGTAAGACGATTACATCGACCCTAGTGCTCAGCTGGGTTATATTTCCTCAAATATGCATATGCATATATGGTAGATCTGAATGGGGAATATTTATACCTTTATGCATAGTGTATTCGGATTTACTATTGTGGTTAGGTTCCTACTATTGTTCGCAAACTGTTTCAGCTGTCTTCACATTGTAGCACATGTGTGTCCATGTATGTCCATATATTAGTTCCCATTTTTAGTACAAAGCCAACAAGATCGAAGGAGAGGTGTAAGTCGATTACATCGACCCCAGTGCGTAACTGGTACTTAATTTATTCAGCCCGAAAGGACGAAAAGCAAAGTCAACTCGGAGGCGTTTGAGCTCAGAACGTAAAACCGGACGAAATACCGCAAAGCATTTTGCCCGGCTTACTAACAATTCTGCCTTCTCGCCGCCTTTGACAACCCAATTATTAATTGCTATTCACCATTTGCTAGTACAGAGCTAGATACGGATTCTCAACGTGGTCGCTTGAAATAATAGCGAAATCCCCCTCAAAAATTAAAACATAGCAATTCGGGTCGGCAACACCTGCACTAGTAACCAACTACTTGACGGAGATGGACATCAAGACTGTCCCTTAGCTTTCCTAGAGCCCAGGCTCTCCTCCCTGTAACCTTTAGTTGTTCCCTAATCCGAAGAAGAAGATGAAGGAGGCTATGGCAAAGGTCCTGGATGCCTTCACTTTGGAGGACTTTCAAAGGCCTTCACAAAGGAAAGTAAAGTCAGAGGATCCTACTTTGATGGAGATTAGAATTTTGTACTTTTTTGAAATTGATAAACGCCTTTCCTGAAAATGCTTCAAATCTTCTAGAATGCACCTTGAATTTCTTAAAAATAGCTTTAGATAAATTATTCAATGAGACACCCTGGTCACGACTGCAATGCGTTTTTATCACGGTCAAGCACGTTCAGAGTTGATCAGCGGCTAAATAACAAGAATCACAAGTAAGTAGGATGATGCAGCATTTAAATGGATACCCAACGAGAAAGCTTCTACCAGAAAGGCATTTTACGAAATTACCATTTATAGAACAACCCATAAACATTAGATATGAACAAGCAAGTTCAATACAGCAACGTTCTTGCTTGTCTTCCTAAATTAAACAGAAACCATTCTCCAATATCATGAAGCT
>NC_043000.1:156687913-156692913 GCF_006345805.1 Octopus sinensis | reverse complement strand
CGTGTGTGTGTGTGCGCGCGCGCTCGTGTGTGTGTGTATGCTTGTGTTGATGTATGTGTGTGTATGTGTGTGTATGTGTGTGTGTGTGTGTGTGTGTGCGTGTGTGTGTGTGTGTGTTGATGTATGTGTGTGTGTGTGGTGTGTGTGTGTGTGTGCGTGTGTGTGTGTGTGTGTGTATGTGTGTGTGTGTGTGTGTGTGTGTGTGTGGTGTGTGTGTGTGTGTAATCGGTAAGTGCGTGAGTGCGCGTGCGCATGTACGTATCTCCGAATCGGACCGTTGTGTTTATTTGCTTCTGTTAATGCTACGACGTTAATTCTTGTTTCTCTGCAATGTAGTACAATTCTCGGAGCTATCGCTGTTACTGTATCAATATGCCTTTCTTCTACAGATTCACGTGCTGGATATCGATCCAATGCACGTGATTTATAATAAGACAAAAAACAAAAAAATTACAAAAACGTTACAATAAAATCGGTCACGAAATGTAGAAAAAAATTACCATCGTCGTTGCTGTTGCAGGCAGTTTCATTTTTTTAGTATTTTTGTGTTTCTCTATGTTGTATCAGCATATGCGTGTATATATACGAAAGCGCGAGTATATGTAGATATGTGCTTGCGTATGAGTGCGTTTGTGTGGATCTTTATGATGTGTGTGTGTGTGTGTGCAGGCATATGTATGCGTGAGTGTGTGCGTTCATATACGATGGGGTGTTGGAAAGTTCCTGGTTTTAAGGATGTCGCGAAAGGCCTGGGTGGAGGCCCGACCTTCTGGGTTCTTTTACAGGGCTTAGAAAAACTGAAGGACCACTGCAATAAGTCAGTGAATCTGAGAGGGGAATATGTTGAATAAAATCATAATTAACTTATATCTTCCTGTATTTTCTTTTACCCAAAGCCAGGAAATTTTCCGCATTCACTCGTATATATGCTATATGTGTATGAGTGTGAGTGTGTATGTGTGTGTGAGTGAGTGTGTGTATGTTTATGCACGCTCGCGTGTGTGTGTATATATGTATATGTATATGTATGTACCAAACAATTACTGGATCACTGAGAAGTACACCTTCAAATTTTTCTTTGAAGTTAACGATTAGATATACAGCATAATTAGTTAGTTAATTAACTAATTATGTTGTATCACTAACTGTTAAATGAAAAGAAAATATTTAAAGATGTAACTATCTCAGTTCTTTGTAATTATTAGGAATTTACTCCCTCGAGAATATTCATAATCCAGGGAAACGAAACCGGATTTACCCATCAGAAGAATTACAACGATCACTCATGTTTACTACTACCTGAGGCGGTTAGCCGTTACCTGGAACATACCTGAGAGTTATCACGGTAACTGCCTTGATAATTTATCACTATATACTCATCTTATATACGTATTTATATATATTCTCTAAATATGAGAATACTGGGCAAGCTCTATGTAACGATAGTGCCCTTAAGACTGCACCAAGAAGCTGAGAACCCAAGAGGAAGGCGTACACATACACACAGACACACAGCCACACACATACACTCACACACACACACACATACACGCTCGCATATGTATCATGCGTTGAATCTATTGTCGTCTAAATTTCGCAAAAATAAAAATAACACTATCATCTCATTTTAACAGACATATTTACCAAAATTTTACATAAAATATCTTGAAATACTAAAGGATATATTTATTCAATAAAGTCGCCATTGGCTTTAACCACGGCCTCCGGACGACTTCGGAATCTTCTGCAGTTCTTCTGGACGGTCTCCTTGTTTAAGCTGGTGAATGCTGCCATAACCCTTGCCTTCAGTTCATTTTTGGTGTTACAAGGAATTTTGCTGGTATCTCGCTCAACTGCACCCCACACACAATAATCAAGAGGGTTGCAGTCTGGGGAGTTAGGTGGCCAGATGTTAAGGGGTGGTGTAGTCGCAGAAATTGCCTGACAACCATGACTAAGTTCTCCTGCTGTGTGGCATGATGCAGAGTCCTGTTGCCAGACATAGGATCTTCCAGCATCCACCCTCTTGACTACCTCCTCCAGGCATTTGATGTAGGCCTCTGTGTTGAGTCTGAGTCCGTTTTGGAAGATGAATAGAGGCATAACATCAGCATCACTAGTGGTCACTCCAAACACCATGATGTTGAATGGATGTCTGATTTTTATCAATCTGGGTACATGTCATCAGATGGACACCCAAACACTATTAAGTGTTCGTATTGGAGCTTCTGGCGCGAATGCAAAGCAGTAAAGCATGTTTCCAAATTTCTGGCAGAGTGAATTGCGTCACAAATGGTATCCAACTGACCCTACCATACTGTGTAATCGACAAAATCAAAAATAAAACAATGCGCGTGCTCGAAATGAACAATGTGAAATAGTGACAATTTAACAAACTCCAGCTAATGTCTACCTCAGGTTACGAAGTATTGCGCTTCCAAAGTTTGGAAAATATGAACACTAATTTCGGGCTCCGGCCGTTAATTTGGACCTTACTGAAACACGGATAATTTTTTTTTTTTAAGTTAAATACCTTACAATACCTTCTTGGCATTTTAGCTGTCAGTGTATCTTTACATCAGTGTGTGCAAGTGTGTGTATGTGTGTGTGTGTGTGTGTGTGTGTGTGTGTGTGTGTGTGTGTGTATTCGTGTGTCTATGGAAGAAATTGTGCTTCCGCCAACATAAATACTTACGGAATGCGGAGTGGAATTTTTATCTGTGACAATTCGTGTGCTGGAGTCTATTTTCTTAGATGATAAGCCGCGTATCTATCTATCGATCTATCTATCTATCAATCTATCTATCTATCTATCTATCTATCTATCTATCTATCTATCTATCTATCTATCTATCTAGAGAGACAGAGACAGATAAAGAGAGAGAGAGAGAGAGAGAGAGTTGAAAGTGGAGTTTTTATGGATTACGTCAGACGTGTAAAGAGCGTCTTGCCCATGAACCTGGTAACACATCAACTAAATGTAATTAAACAGAAATTCATTCCACCTCATTTTTTCACCCTTTCATTTGCTTAATTTCAATAAGATATGTTTTTCTTCTAACAAAACAGTTCTTTCTAGTTACTATTTTGCCTAATATATATTTGTTGTGGATAGTTATTAATCGTCGAGTTGTTGGATTTATCTACAATTCAAGCAGTCCAGTCTGGAAAGAAACCATCAAATGTTACTGAGGACATAAGTACGTAAAATTTGTAAAGAAATTACCCTGGATAAAAACTTCATGTTTTAAAAGTGTTTGATGCTGGAGGAAAAGTCAGCCATATTGTCAAAACATTAAAGCTTGCAATGTTTACAATACGTGACAATATGTGACTATAGAGAAAAATTAAAGCCAAATCTTCAAGAATAACTCCGTTAACTGCTCGCATCTTGTTTAAATGGATCTAATGTAATGCTAAAAAAAGGAACAATTGTTGACTGGATCGAGAACCAGACTTGTTATAAATATGCCGATAAGTACAACAGCTATCAAAAAAAAAAGGGGGAAAGGTTAAGTGTTTGTATGACGATTTGCAAAAACAGAAGTAGAAGCGCCTAATGAAAAATCTTAGATATAATTGAATTTGGATGCTGAAGATAATGTAACCTATTTCTTTACTACCCACAAGGGGCTAAACACAGAGAGGACAAACAAGGACAGACAAACGGATTAAGTCGATTATATCGACCCCAGTGTGTAAGTGGTACTTAATTTATCGACCTCGAAAGGATGAAAGGCAAAGTCGACCTCGGCGGAATTTGAACTCAGAACGTAAAGACAGACGAAATACCGCTAAGCATTTCGCCCGGCGTGCTAACGATTCTGCCAGTTCGCTGAAGATAATGTAACCGAGTCATGGAATCAAAGTGAAATCTTCCACTTTGAATGAGTAGATGTATCTATGATTTTACATGTTTTACACAATCCTAAAGTCTGCATCGAATCTGGAAAGTTATTGTGACATGTAAAAGATGTCGGGTTTCAATAAGTAATAGAAGATGACGTGGTTGAGTTGCTAGTGCCCTGTAGAGAAGGTTTGTCTTATGAAGAACTGATGGCGTCAGAACAAGAGCAAGCTGAGAATATGGATGAGAACACAGATAGATTTCCACCAAATTCTTTTAAATTGACTGTAGATTTTAATGTCTATGGAGTAAATTTCCTCTGCAGACGAGTAAAGTATTCCAAATGTTGGTATCAACATTGGTACTGAATAGAACAGTGATATATCTTCCTGTTATAAAGGGAGAGCTCCGAATGCTATATTTTTGTAAGTCTAATCCAATATTCGTAGGTCTATATTTGTTCACAGCACCTTCGTGTGATACATTTTCGTTAATGCCGACCTAGGTATTTATAGCATTCTTTGTGTGGAACAGAAGAGACAAATACATCGTTGAAGTACAGGTGCTGGGTTTGAGGAGCTGATTTTCTACATTCAACAGAAACTACAGGCACATCATTTTGCCAAATTCCATTCCAATGTCAGCTGTTGCCATTGTTAAATCACGCCAGCTGTTCTTTGGAATCGTAAGCATTTTCAGCATACATCTTCAGGTCACTCACAAAAATTATGGGTTATTATCTCTGACAGTTGCAGACCCTCACGTGTCACCATTGAAATTTTTGTAAAAGAAACAATAACGGATTTAATGCCAAAATATACGTGGCTGTGAAGTAAGAAGCTTACTTTCCAATCATGTGGTTTCGGGTTCAGTCCCACCGCGTGACACTTTTGGCAAGAGTCTTCTACTATAGCCTCGGGCCAACCAAAGTTTTGCATGCATGTATGTATGTATGTATGTATGTATGTATGTGGTTTTGGTGGACGGAAACATACTCTCTCTCTCTCTTTTTCTCTCTCTCTGTGTCTTTGTGTCTACGTGTGTCCAACACAACCTATTGACACCAGTGTCGGTTTGTTTACGTCCCAGTGACTCAGCGGTTTGGCAAAAATACCGATAAAATAAGTACCAGACTTTTAAAAAATAAGTACTG
>NC_043000.1:156677913-156682913 GCF_006345805.1 Octopus sinensis | reverse complement strand
ATGACATGCATATATAGAGTTGGTAATCATAAATGACAAAGCAGAAAGACACCGAAACGAACGAGTCAATAAAATGTGGTTTTTCCCTCTAATGCAAAAGTCATTTGAGTTACAAGCACTAAAACTTGTTCAGTAAAACATTTTTATATATACGTAAACTCTTGTTATACGAGGTAAATAATATGTGATTTATCACACTCTTTTTACCTTTTATTGTATGTGTGTGTATGTAAAACGCACCTAGTGATAACATACAGTAAAATTTTTAACAGTAAAACTATTATATGAGAGCATTTATGTGAAAACATTTTTGTAGTTCTACTTTCAATTATTTAAATGTATAATAAAAATATTTACTTGCAAGATTGTAAAATATATATGTATAAAAATTTCTTTCTTGCAATTTTTCACGCACTCACACTCACACACATGGAAGTATGTGTGAATATAATCTACACCTTCGGTTTTTTCCAGATTACTCTTTTGAAACTTTTTGAAAACATGTAAGTACGTGTGAAGCAAGCGTTGTCGGTCAAGGAGTAAGTTGCAGTAATCTGAAGACTACTTAGATATCTGTTTATTTATTACCCACTAGGGGCTAAACACAGTGCGTAACTGGTACTTAATTTATCGACCCCGAAAGGATGAAAGGCAAAGTCGACCTCGGCGGAATTTGAACTCAGAACGTAACGGCAGACGAAATACTGCTGAGCATTTCGCCCGGCGTGCCAACGTTCCTGCCAGCTCGCTGCCTTAGATATCGTTTCATTCACTAACTAAAGCTATATTCTTTCAATTATGTAAGAAATTAAGGCGCGTGGCTAAGTGATTAGGGGCTTAGTGGTTATGTGTTCCAGCCTATACTATTTTACTCTTTTACTTGTTTCAGTCATTGACTGCGGCCATGCTGGAGCACCGCCTTTAATCGAGCAACTCGACTCCGGGACTTATTCTTTTGTAAGCCCAGTACTTATTCTATCGGTCTCTTTTGCCGAACCGCCAAGTGACGGGGACATAAACACACCAGCATCGGTTGTCAAGCAATGCTAGGGGGACAAACACAGACACACAAACACACACACCCACATATACATATACATATATACGACGGGCTTCTTTCAGTTTCCGTCTACCAAATCCACTCACAAGATTTGGTCAGCCTGTGGCTATAGAAGAAGACACTTGCCCAAGGTGCCACGCAGTGGGACTGAACCCGGAACCATGTGGTCGGTAAACAAGCTACTTACCACGCAGCCACTCCTGCGCCTCAAACTCCTCTTTGAGACGGAGGTCTGTATATAGGATAATGTAATCCAGTAAATATGAATGCATAAACGTGGCGGTCATGCCTAGAACGCCTTCGTTCCTAGATCGTTTCTATGTGAGCCAAGCTCAAGCTAAATAACATCTACCGCACAACTCCTTCCAGCAACATACAAGCGATAACTGCACCAAAGAGGATTAGGCGCAGCCATGGCTGCGTGGTCAGAAGGTCGCTTTGCAATCACATGGATTCGGATTCAATTCCACTGCGTGGCTCCTTGAGCAAGTGTCTTCTACTATAGCCTCGGAGCCTCGGGTCAACCATAGCCTCGGAACCTCGGGTCAACTGAAAGATGCCCGTCATATGTATGTATGTATGTATCTATCTATCTATCTATCTATCTATCTATCTATCTATCTATCTATCTATCTATCTATCCATCATCTATCTATCTATCTATCTATCTATCTATCTATCTATCTATCTATCCATCTTTTCTTTTTTCTTTTTTCTTCTTTTTCTTCTTTTATTAAAAATTTTTTTTGTTTTTTGATTGGTTTTGTTGCTTTTCTTCCCTTTTACGATCCCTCTGATCGAAACCTACGCCACCCCCCCCTTTTTTTCTTTTGTTTTTTGTTCTCTTCATCCCCCAAAAGAAAGCTCTACCTTGTAACTTGTCCCATCTGGTGCAGCCCTGTGTGGCCAATAAAGAAACTTATCTATCTATCCATCATCTATCTATCTATCTATCTATCTATCCATCATCTATCTATCTATCTATCTATCTATCTATCTATATCTATCTATCTATCCATCTATCTATCTATCCTATCTATCGATCTATCTATCTATCTATCTATCTATCTATATATATATATGTACGTATGTATGTATGTATGTATCTATTATCTATCTATCTATATCATCTATCTATCTATCTATCTAGCTATCTATCCATCATCTACTATCTATCTATCTATCTATCTATCTATCTATCTATCTATCCATCTTTTCTTTTTTCTTTTTTCTTCTTTTTCTTCTTATTTATTAAAAATTTTTTTTGTTTTTTGATTTTTTTTTGTTCTTTCTTCCCTTTCTATCTCTATCGACTATCATCGAAACTACGCCACCCCCCCTTTTTTTCTTTTTTTTTTTGTTCTCTTCATCCCCCAAAAAAAAGCTCTACCTTGTAACTTGTCCCATCTGTGTGCAGCCCTGTGTGGCCAATAAAGAAACTTATCTATCTATCCATCATCTATCTATCTATCTATCTATCTATCCATCATCTATCTATCTATCTATCTATCTATCTATCTATCTATCTATCTATCTATCCATCATCTATCTATCTATCTATCTATCTATCTATCTATCTATCTATCTCTCTATCTATATTATATATGTACGTATGTATGTAGTTGTATGTATACATTCGTATATGTAAATATTCATATGTTGTATATATATATATATATATATATATATTATTATATATATATATATATAATTTGTATTTATGCGCAATCTGCGTATATTCCACTGATGAAAGCAACGCATTTCTTATGCAGAGCCAGAAATCCGGGATCTGGAATTATCCAGTAATTTTTTTGCTAGTTTATTTTGTCTCTTTGTCTTCTCTCCTGGAGTTGTATGAACATTTAATGTGGTTTTAGAGTCAAGTTTTGGCTGCTATATCTAGCATGGTGGTATCCCTTAGATACCCTTAACTATAATTTTAATAATAATTATTACCTTTGAGGTTTTTATTCGCATGTTGGCCGCCTGATAAGATCGGTATTTTAAATAACGATCTTATCCTTATTTACATAAATTTATATATATATATATATATATATATATGTGTGGTGTGTGAGTGTGTGTGTGTGTGTGTATGTGTGTGTGTATGTGTGTGTGTGCGTGTGTGCATGTGTGTGTGTGTATGTATGTCTGTCTGTCTATCTGTATGTATGTATGTATGTCTGTATGTATGCATGTGTGTGTATATATATGGTGTGTGTGTGTGTGTGTGTGTGTGTGTGTATGTATGTATTTGTGCCTTTTTGTCTATTTCCCCTCCATCGCTTGACAATCGATGTTGGTGTGTTTATGTCCCCGTAACTTATCGTTTCGGCAAAGGAAACCTATAGAATAAGTCCTGGGGTCGATTACTTCGACTGAAAGGCGGTGCTCCAGCATGACTGCACTCAAATGACTTAAGACCCGGGGAGATTACTGATACTCGAACATTGATCTATAAGTGATTTTCTTGTACTGGGTCATGACACAAGACGCTAGTAACTAAGTGTTACTTATATTATCGATTTCAGAGAAACGAAAGTTTCGGTGGGATTTGATCCAAGGAATTTGAAGCTGATTAGATTTGATTAAGCGCAGTTAATTAGCGTTTAAGTCTAACACGTTTCCGTTTCTGTTGCCACCAGAGAAACCGATTTATAAGTGGAGCCGTGAATACTGATCGCTAAATGACATCATTATATGCATCGTCTTCTCTTTTCTTTCTCATCATCATCAGCAGCAACAGCAGCAGCAGCAGCATCAACAGCAACAACTACAGCAGCAGTAACAGCAGAACCATCACCCCCTCCCCTGCGTTACTACTGTAGTGTGCCGTAGTAAACATCATTGCTGTGACCGTGATCGTCGTCACGTTCGTCAAATTCAACAAAACACCAAATGCCGCCGCAACACTATCGCCACCAACGTTGCCACCACAACGCCCATCAGCATAAACGTTACTTCCCCACCCAACATCCATTATCATCACCGCCGCCACCACCACCATCATCATCATCATCATCATTATCATCATGAACATCATCATCATCATCATGAACATCATCATCATCATCATCATCATCATCATCATCATCATCATCATGAACATCATTATCATCATCATCATCATCATCATCATCATCATCATGAACATCATCATCATCATCATCATCATCATCATCATTATCATCATCATCATCATCATGAACATCATCGTCATCATCATCATCATCATCATCATCATGAACATCATTATCATTATCATCATCATCATCATGAACATCATCATCATCATCATCATCATCCTTCTGGTTGCTATCAACACTGACGCCGGCGACAAAGCAAGCTGCATCTTTTATCACAAGCAATTGATATCGCTATATCCTCCACCACCTCCTCTTCTTCCTCCTCCTCCTCTTCCTCCCCCTCCTCCTCATCATCATCATCATCATTATCACCGTCATCATTATCGCCATCGTCATCGTCATCATTGCGATCTCCTTCATGATGGCTGTCCGTCATCGTCATCGTAAACACGACGCCGTTACATAACGGACTACTACGGCACAGCATCGTCGCCATCACGCACCCTGCCTCCTCATCACCAACAAAACATAACAACCACACGAGTTATTGAAGGAGGCATGTACGTGGTCGCAAGAAATAGCAGTTAATTTCCCTTCAATTCATACCTCACCGTCTTTGATGCATAGGATAAAGACGTTTTGGGTGGGTTCTTTGTACAGAGCAAAAAAAAAAGTGGGATAGTCACGGTTGGCTGTAAATTATTTGATTCTGGGGTTAAATAATAGTAACAATCTTAACATTGGCCTTCCGTCACCACCAAACCACCACGCAACACCGATGCAACCATTACCACCAGCGCTACCACCAACTCCATAATTATAACCACCCCTATCATCTCCACCATCCGTATAAC
>NC_043000.1:156627913-156667913 GCF_006345805.1 Octopus sinensis | reverse complement strand
CGCTCCTTTGAATGTTCAAAGTCCCACTGGATGCTTAACCACAACGGAACATCAATGATCCATACTGCTAGGTGTTTAAGACTTTAAGCTCTTCAAGAAGTCATAGAGACAACGTCACAATATGAATCATATCTGGGAGGAGCTTTTTGCGACTCAAGGTTGTGGAAAGAAAATGAAATAAAGGAGTGTATTAATACGTGAAGCGAGAGAAGAATCTACCTCAGTACACAACTGATACTTTACTTATCGATTTCGAAAAGATGAGAAGTTAACTTGGCCTCAACGGAACTTGAACTCGGAAACCAGAGGCCCGGAACAGTTACTGCAAAGCAATTTGACAGCCGATCTAACGATCCCACTGATTGGCTGCCTCGCGCATCGGTGTGTGTGTACGCGCTGCGTGTGTGCAGATCTGTATGAAGTGAATTATACTTAATGCACCTTAGAATATTATTGAATAATTTGAAGGCAAATGCTTTTATCTAAAAGTAAAAAAATACCTATATATATATATCGTTTGTAGAAAACATAAATCTGGAGAAGCAAGCTCTAAGATGTAGAGCAGTGTACATTTTAATGGGGAAGGCTCGTTTATGGGATTACCCTGGGCTTCCCCTCCATAAAGGGTTTAGACTTCCCGATTAAATATATATATATATATATATGTATATATATATGCATATATACACTTATATATAGCATATATATATATATATATGCATATATATATATATATATATATATATATATATATATACATTTACATACATATATGCTTTATGTCTATGTGTGTATGCTTATATCTATTAACTATCTATATATGCATGTGTGTGTATATATACATACATATAAAAATAGATCAGGATTCAAGTGATACAAACATATACATAAATACATACATACATACATACATGTATATATGTGTGTGGGGGGGGTTGTTTGAGTGGGTGCAATAAATATTTGTGTTGTCTACATATATATATATATATATATATATAGGGATATATGTGTACGACTGTTTGTAAGCATGTCCCTCTGTTACGGGACATCATATTACTATTTCTTTGCAAGTATGTTCAAGACACATTGGGAAGCACTCCGTCGGTTACGACGACGAGGGTTCCGGTTGATCCGAATCAACGGAACAGCCTGCTCGTGAAATTAACGTGTAAGTGGCTGAGCACTCCACAGACACGTGTACCCTTAACGCAGTTCTCGGGGATATTCAGTGTGACACAGAGAATGGCAAGGCCGGCCCTTTGAAATACAGGTACAACAGAAACAGGAAGTAAGAGTGAGAGAAAGTTGTGGTGAAAGAGTACAGCAGGGATCACCACCATCCCCTGCCGGAGCCTCGTGGAGCTTTAGGTGTTTTCGCTCAATAAACACTCACAACGCCTGGTCTGGGAATCGAAACCGCGATCCTATGACCGCGAGTCCGCTGCCCTAACCACTGGACCATTGCGCCTCCACTCAAGACACATACCTGTACTGATAAATGAGTGAGTGAATGTGTGTGTCTGTGTGTGTGTGTGCGCGCGCGTGAAAGAGATTGAGGGAGGAGAGAGAAAGAGAAAGAGAAAGAGAGAGAGATGTAGACAGACAGACAGACAGAAAGGGGAAAAAAGAAGGAATACAACGATGATTTGAAAAAAAAAAAAATATTAATATACTTGACTTTATTGATTTCCTTCCTTTTGCATCATCGTCTGCTTATTGATTCAAAGCATGTGCAGTAAATAGAACAAAATAGTCCTATGTGGTATCACTACGCCAACCATTGCTGCTGCTGCTGCTGCTTTGAATGTTCAAATACTGATGATGCATGACGATCGCCTTTCAGTGAGACACTGTAGAAGCTTCTATTTATACACAGTGAAGCTGTGCAATATAGTAGTAGTAGTAGTAGTCGTAGTAGTAGTAGTAGTTAGTAGTAGTAGTAGTAGTAGTAGTAGTAGTAGTAGTAGTAGTAGTTGGTGTTGCTGCTACTGCTACTGTTTCTCTTGTCTTTAATCCGCAGAAAACTCTGACCATACACTGAACTGTGGTTAAATGTTTTCCAGGATAGCCATACATATCCTGTCAGGTGTCCCGGATGAACCAACTTCACGGCAGGAGGTGCAGATGATGGCAGCTGCATCGAACTCTCTCATGCACCAAATGGCATTTGGTAAAAAGCATTCGTGAGGTAAAATCATGTAGCAAACCAAATGGTGGTGCCCCAGCATGGCCACAGCTCATGAGCTGAAACTGGAAAAATCAAAAATCAAAAATCAAAATATATATATACATATACATATACATATATATGTATATATATGACTCTATTGAATGCATATCACCACTATGAACTACTACATCATACTCTTTAAACATATAGCATGGCCTCGCTTTACTATATATGAATTTTTTATGTTTGACTCTATTGAATATTATATATGAAATTTTTTATATTTGATAGCATGAACTATCTTTTTTATATATAATTTTTTTTGATAAGGTTCATCATTTCAAGAACCGAAACATGTTAAATAAATAATGTATATATAAAAATTAAAATTTGTCTAATATAGCAGCATTTTCAAACTTCATTTTTTACAAATATATACCCACTCGTATACGAGCTAATCTTATTATAAATATATATATATATATATGTATATATATATATATATATATATATATATATATATATTATATATATATATATATATATATATATATTATATATATATATATATATATATAATATATATATGTGTGTGTGGTGTGTGTGTGTGTGTGTGTGTGTGTGTGTGTGGACCCCGGCGGAATTTGAACTCAGAACGTAAAGGCGGACTAAATGCTGCTAAGCTTTTGCCTGGCGTACTAACGATCTCTCAGCTCGCCACCTTCGAGCCCCGAAATGTTTGTTTCAAATTTTGGCACATGTCCAAAGATTTCGAGTGGAAGGATCTACTTGATTCCATCGGCCCCAGTGTTTCAATTGGAACCTATTTTATCGACCCTGAAAGGACCCCGGTGGCATTTGAACTCAGAGTGTAAAGTCGGACGAAATTTTTGTCCAGCGTGTTAACGATTCTACCAACTCACCATCTTTCAACCTTTGGAATATTAAATGTGTTTTAAGAATTAATTATTTTCGATTGTATTCAGCATTTTGTTAAACATAAACGTCTTTGGATGCGGATTTCTAAATGACCAGTCACTAGTTCAGTGTGTATATGACTGTTAGAGTGACATTGGATTGCTTATACGACTCATGAGAACAACTCCTTACAAGGAGATTCGGTTGAAATACTATACGCATGCGATAGGCTTCTGCACAAGTGACGCCGACCAAGTTCTATTTTCAATGCAGTGATTGAGCGAAGTGTATGATAGGAAACATACCCAAGTCACCGAGCAATGCGATCAAGCTCAAGACCATATTGCTGCGCAGCGGATATTTATTTTAACTATAAAGTTATGCATGTTTCAGAGAATTTTGCCGTTATTTCTAGCATATAAATGGACCACATAAATCCTCGCAGGCTCTAGTTCTTCCTAGGTTTACACTATTGGTGTGGAGGCGCAATGGCCCAGTGGTTAGGGCAGCGGACTCGCAGTCATAGGATCGCGGTTTCGATTCCCAGACCGGGCGTTGTGAGTGTTTATTGAGCAAAAACACCTAAAGCTCCACGAGGCTCCGGCAGGGGATGGTGGTGATCCCTGCTGTACTCTTTCACCACAACTTTCTCTCACTCTTACTTCCTTGTCACTCTCTGTGTCACGCTGAATATCCCCAAGAACTACGTTAAGGGTACACGTGTCTGTGGAGTGCTCAGCCACTTACACGTTAATTTCACGAGCAGGTTGTTCCGTTGATTCGGATCAACCGGAACCCTCGTCGTCGTAACCGACGGAGTGCTTCCATCCACACTATTGGTCTCATTTTTACCAATGTAAAATATATTTCAAATGGTTGGTAATCTAAATCTTGCTGTTGCAGTTTATTCCTAAGACCCCTCAGCTATTTTATTTGTTCGTTGCACAGAACTTTAGATGATGACTATGCGATGTTAAAGATAAAGGAAGTCAGTTTGTCTCGAAGCCACATTCATTATGTGTATGTTTTATTCACTGCTTTGACTTCCATCGAGACCTTCTGCCGTGTAATTGCTTTTTTCGTTGTTCTTCAATGAGTAATATAATATCAATGTGAAAATTCTAGGGCTGGAAACGAACATCAACATAAGCATTCAAAGCCGCCGAGTTAGGTTTGAATAAACCAGGATAAAAGGATCACAGTATCGCAGTAACGACTAAAATTTCTCGAAAAATTCTAAAGGTTTAATTCACTGAATAATGCAATCCGCCTGAACAGATGATAAGGTCATCGTCTATTTTATAAGGAATAGAAAGGTTAAAAATGAATAAAAGTTGATTACATTGACTTGGAGGGAGAGAAAATTGTTAGAAAAGTTGGCTTTCACTGTGACATCATTTTTCTTAGAGGCACATATGATTCTTTCGACAAATACCTTTTTCATAAATGTCGTTGGGAACATACCTAGAGCTCCTCGTGTCTATTTAGTTTTATGTATATATATATATTTTTTTTTTGACTTGTGTAGCATTTATTCTATAATAGAAATTTCAGATACTTGTGGTATCACATACATACTTGCTGAAGATAATTTTAAACCATATCTTCTCGTTTCAGTTCCTTCAATGCTGTGACCTTTTACTCAAAAGTTTTACATTTTTTTTTTTGTTCCTTCCTTTCCTCTATGGCTATTAACATTAAAGCAGCTCGTTCTTGCATGACCCACAGGGGATTCAATGAGTCGGACGAGACGGTGAATAATCTCGGTTTCTCATCAATTTATCGGACGAAATATGAAATACTCTTTATACAAGAGGTCAATCTAGTTTACGTGGTTTACCTCAAATGGTCGATTGAGTTGAGGCTGAGGTACATAGATTTATTGCTGTTGTTGTTTAAGCTTTTAATCATAAGTCAACTCTGATCGAGACTTATGATTAAAAGACAATCCATCCATGATCTTCCTGTATCTTGTCTTCATGCACCAGCATGCCACTGAACTACATTATTCAATTTATCTTTCCCTTTTCTTTTCTTTTTTTTAAAGAAGCATGGTGTGGTTTGAGGGAAATTTCGCTATCATTTCTTGCAAACCGAGCGACCGCATTAGACTTATTAACTCGTGCCACATAAAGTAGATTTGTTGAGAGAGGCAATAGAATACCTCCAGTGTTACGTTAATTCCCAACCCAAATCCCAACTCGACTCGCTGAAATATGTGTTTGTGGTTATCTAGAATTACGTCTTCTTGACAGTTTATTACAGAAAATGTTTCTTTATGAAGCTTCTCTATGAGAGCATAAGATTCAGATAATTGTTTATTAATTATATAACCATAATAAAAATTCTTTTTTACGTAGAAACTCCGCAATAAATCTATTGCTAAGAAAAACAAGATAGTGTTTCTTAATGGTATTATTACTAGCGTAGTCGCTGTTACTATTATCAAGATAATAATAACGACAAAAACACTACGAATCGGCCGGACCTTTAAAGCGTTGAATAGAATACCCTGCGGGGCTTATTTCAATTCTTTGCACTCCGAATTCACATCCAGGCCTTTTCTCTTTTTCAATTGATAAATAAAGTTCCAATTTAGAGAGTGGATTGGCGGAGTCGTTCGAGAGTTTGGTTTCTAACGGCAACGCTTGCTACGTCACTAGTATTAATTCTTATACCTTCTTCAATGTCGGTGTCACGGGGAAAGATAAACTTGCATGCAAGGGTAACTGTTGCTCTGTTTATGTCGCCTGCTTGGTTAACACAAAGCACCGTATTAAATAAATCAGTGGTAAATAAATAATAGATTATATAGGTAAAATACCTTTCGTTCCTAGACCCCCAAGGTATCCAAAGCAGTCGAGAGGTGCTTTTGCGGTTCAAGCAGAATCTTTGATTGATAACCGACCCGTGTTGTTATACACCAATTCATAATAAATGTAAAACGATTTACAGGGAGCATACCGTGTTATCTATGATAAGAGATGAATGAACCAAAAATAAACGGACAGATGAACAAAGTGTTGGATATTTGTAACAAAGTTATTTAAACTAGAGATCGCTTATAAGATGGGGAGGCATCTAACATTAACACTCTTTGATGAGTTAATGAAGTTTCGAAACAAGTGCAAAATGCATATGGAATGAAGAAACGATGTGGTATTAGATCTTGAGATTGTCACCAAACTCTCCAAGGGCCGTGGAAATGTGAGTCGAAAGAGAAAGTTGCACAACGACACAACACCTAATGACAGTCGTAGATGATTCACCTGATGAGGCCTATTTCTGTGTGTTGTTTTGTTTTAATTGATTATAATATTGCAGGAGCCGTTAAGAAGGTACACCAATGTCTTATTGACCGTAACGATGAGCGTTTTTTAGGATATTCATAGTATACCTGAAGTAAATTTTGAAAAGCCAGGACTGAAAAGCTCAGAATTGTTAAATTTACTAACTTTGTGAGATATTTCCTCATGTTTGTATTACGTTGAGAATGTTAAAAGCAATTCCAGTGACAAGAACACAAGCATAAAGTACTTTTAACAAACTGAAGCATAAAAAGCATTTAATGTCTACCATAAAACCCAGGTTATTGATTTTGTAAGGCCGAGTATTCAATGAAGCGTTTCTAGAGAAATTGTTTTTCAGAGTGTTACTAGAAATATTGCAGATAAAATACCGGAAAAGCAGCATTTTATTAGATGATTAGGCTTATCGTTGTTTTGTATTGAATATATTGTTATCTGGTCATACTGGTGCACAGGAAATAAGGCATTTATACAAAGTTTACCTGACACCTTAGTTTGATAAGCAGAGATTAGCCATCAAGTTCGATTATGTTTGCATAATCATACACCAAATTGTGTCTATTTCACTTTTTTACTCTTTTATTTGTTTCAGTCATTTGACTGCGGCCATGCTGGAGCACCACCTTTAGTCGAGCAAATTGACCCCAGGACTTATTCTTTGTAAGCCTAGTTTCTTTTTCCCGAACCGCTAAGCTACGACGGGCTTCTTTCAGTTTCCGTCTACCAAATCCACTCACAAGGCTTTGGTCGGCCCGAGGCTATAGTAGAAGACACTTGCCCAGGTGTCACGCAGTGGGACTGAACACGGAACCATGTGGTTGGTAAGCAAGCTACTTACCACACAGCCACTCCTGCGCCTATATGTTTTTATAGTTTGCAAAGAAGAAAAACTATGACTATCATTAATTATATGTCATAGTATTAGCCATGATGAAACGAACTTAATTGAGGACATAAAGACTATTTTGTCCTTAAACTGTCAATTTCTAGAGTTCCTCTTCCCTGAGATCCGAAACCAGTCGTCTTTTACCTTTCAAGTTTTTCTTAGAGACACAGTTGGAGAACTTTGGGTGACGACCACAGCTTCGGGTTGACCAACGCAGTCAATAAAGTTGGAAATAGTTGGAAATTATGTGGAAGCCCATCATGTCTGTGTAAGTGGGTTTAGGAGTGCGCGTGTGTATGTGTGTGTATGTAAGTGTGTGTGTGTGTGTGTGTGTGTGTGTGTGTTGTGTGTGTGTGGTGTGTGTGTGTGTGTGTGTGTGTGTATCCAGGAAACATTTTCTTTCGGGCATCTATATAAAGATTTTACAGTGCTTCAGCTTAATATTTTATATGGAGGACTTTCCTTACCAGTCATTTACGTTTAGCTCGGAACATAGGCGCAGGAGTGGCTGTGTGGTAAGTAGCTTGCTAACCAACCACATGGTTCCGGGTTCAGTCCCACTGCCTGGAATCTTGGGCAAGTGTCTTGTGAGTGGATTTGGTAGACGGAAACTGAAAGAAGCCTGCCGTATATATGTATGTATATATATATATATATATATATATATATATATATATATATGTGTGTGTATGTGTGTGTGTGTGTATGTGTTTGTGTGTTTGTGTTTGTCCCCCTAGCATTGCTTGACAACTGAAGCTGGTGTGTTTACGTCCCCGTCACTTAGCGGTTCGGCAAAAGAGACCGATAGAATAAGTACTGGGCTTACAAAGAATAAGATCCGGGGTAGATTTGCTCGACTAAAAAGGCGGTGCTCCAGCATGGCCGCAGTCAAATGACTGAAACAAGTAAAAGAGTAAAGAGAGAGAGTATAACATTCTCAAGTCCATTAACACTTCAATACCTTGTCAGTGTCATCACTGTGAATGAAACGTCAGACATGTATTAGTCTGCTGTTCACACGGACGGTGGGAATATTGATATAACTGGTGAATTTGTCAAGCTGTATTTTAAACTTGTTTTAACAGATAACTTTCGGCCTGTTAATTGGTTTATTTTAAGTTCATTGTATCTGTCTGATGGCTTTTAATTTGTATTTCGATGAAGTAAAGTCCTTCGAGCAAATATAGCTTTATGTACGAGAATCTTTATATATAAAAGTGAGGTTGTGTGCTGTCTGTCTCCTACGATTTAGATTCCTAACTACTCCCACATTTTGCGGTGCAGTTTAACCAAAACCGGGTATCTTATAGTCGTGATTCATATCGAGCTCTTCTGGGTATTAGCGCGCGTCTACGATGAGTCTACGATTTAAAAAAAAAAAATTACCATAAATTTTTCCCATTTTTAATGCATTTTTGGCATATATAAGGGAAGTAACTGTCTAAAAATTTATTATTAAATCTCAGAACGTAAAAATCTACAGTAACCCCCCCCCCCTTTTTGGTTAGCCATATTGAGATGGCTATTATACTTTACATCTCTAAAAATGCTTATATAGTTATTTCCCTTACAAACCCGAGCAACGCCGAGCGATACTGCTAGTCTAATATAAGATAGTAGCGCTATCAACTAATGTGTTTCTATCAAATTTTGTTTTGTGTATTGCATTCTGATGTGCTGGAATGACTCCTTGACAATCCATGCGCCGTACTTAAGTGCTCGATGTAAGAATTCGAATCATGAAGTATAAAAATTTCATGTTTATGTTTACATTGAAATTTGTATATCAAATTCCTTGACTAAAGTATGTTCTTGTAAGTCGTTGATTTTATGTTGAATCATATATATATATATGTATATATATATTTATATATTTCTTTACTACCCACAAGGGGTTAAACACAGAGGAGACAAACAAGGACAGACAAAGGGATTAAGTCGATTACATCGACCCCAGTGCGAAACTGGTACTTAATTTATCGATCCCGGAAGGATGAAAGGCAAAGTCGACCTCGGCGGAATTTGAACTCGGAACGTAACGGCAGACGAAATACGGCAACGCATTTCGCCCGGCGTGCTAACGTTTCTGCCAGCTCATATATATATATATATATATACTAGCAGAGATACCCGGCGTTACCCGTGTTACATACAATTGGAAAATTAGACTTTTCTGTTATATTTCCTCTAATGTTTCGAATTTTATCAAAATTGCAGATGAGGGATATTTCCCTCTTTACAACCCACCCACCCACCCACCAAAATTGTAATCGTGCCACATATATCCCATACTACTGATTTTTATGCGCATATTCCAAAATTCCAGTCTTATTGAACCTGTTAAAAAGATTTTGCTCCAGAAAAATGAAGGGCATGGAGCTCTAAAATGAGAGAGTTAAGGCCCCTGTTGGGGGTGGGCATCTTAATGTCAACCAGATAAGTTGAATTGTTGAGAATCTTTTTAACTTGGGTCTTATATCTATTATTTGAATTTATTTGAAATAGGAAATATATGTTCACTGGGTTTGTAAGAGAGAGAAAAGCTACAGGAAACCAAAAGACGAATGATCACAATAAGCAGTCAGTTACCCTACCTTAGTCGTTACCACTCCCAATGTAGGATTCCTCACCATCCAGGTGACAGACACAGCCGTAAGATGCATTACGAATCTATAGCAATTGAAAGGGCGTGACCCAACTGAAATAAACTTTAGCAACTGTGTGACGTGAGGGCTAAGGAGAAATGAAAGTTGGAGTTTGCAAATGACCACTATACTGATATGTAACTGGACAGAATAAATTTAAAATCTATAAATGTCTTTGAATAACCAGTCACTCATCTGGAAAAGCCTTGAAATCAATGTTACCATCTGGGGACTATGTGTGACCGAGTGATAATAAAAAGACTGAAAGGATCTCTGCAATCAAATAACTTTACTCAACTCTTTGCAACTGAATCAGTGAAAGCAAAGATACCTCTCATTTACTTGACAATTTATGCACCACATTGCAGAAATCACAATGTAAGTGTATGTCAAAGCAAACTGTTACACTGTTGTACCATTGAATTAGAAATAATGCTCAACTTTTATGCTCAGGTAACCCTACAGCTTCCAAGAGCACAACTGTATTCGTTTTTGCTTTGATAAAATGACAAAATTGTGGGTGTTATGTCCTCATGGAGGGGTCTTTATAACTTATAAGAAGATGAAATTTTATAAATATTACTTCATTTGTATCTAATATCTATGGTTAAAATTTCCTCAACAGCAAAAATATATGAATTGTCATGGGGTTTATGGCCCTTATGCATAGAATATAATTTCCAAATTTCATAAAGACCCATTCAGTACGTTTGACCTAGTTTTGGATCATAAAAGAAATGACTAAAATTTGGGTGTCAAGGCTCCCATTAGGGTGTTTTATATATATATATATATATATATATGTATATAGATAGATAGATGGATATATATATATATATAGATAGATAGATAGATAGATAGATAGATAGATAGATAGATAGATAGATAGATAGATAGATAGATAGATAGATAGATAGATAGATAGATAGATAGATAGATATAGATATAGATATAGATATAGATATACACACACACATACAAAGATAAATTAATAGATACAACCGATTGGGCAAACAAAAATATGAGACACAGCCTAGTGCTTTTTTATGGTGATAAGCCTGGTACTTATTCTATTAGTTTGTTCTTGTGAAACCAGTAAGTGGATGTAAATAAATGAACAGCAGTAGTGAAGCGATGAGGGCGAAACACAGAGACAAAGACACACACATACACTTACATATATACATACATATATATACGATTAATTTGTTTCAGTTCCTGTCGACGAAATCCATATATATTGTTGTTGGCATCCTTTTTGTCTCGGGAGACAATGGAGTTGCGCATAAAATATTCTAGTCCGGCTTTTACATTTCATGTCCTAATACATCTACTGTGGCTGTGTAGTCCTATCCTGGACAAACACTTCCTCTGGCAGGTGCCGCAAATGTAGCGAAGACTTTGCCTGACTGGTTGTAATGTCATACTTTCTTGTTGACGTCTTTTCTTGTCTTTCCATTTCTCCTCTCTCTCTATGTCACTCTTTGTGTTCCCTATTTTACGGTACGTCGCCAATCTCCACGGTTGCTGGCAACTGCTTCCTTGTTGGAAATATTGATGTTGCAGGCATTTATGTCCTTTTTGCAAACATCCTTGTATCGTAAGAACGGTCTTCCCACAGACCTAGTGCCCACAGCAAGCTCTCCGTAGAGTATGTCTTTGGGGATTCTGTCATCTTCCATACGGCTAACACGTCCAAGCCATCTCATATGTCTTTGTGTTAGGAGTGCAAACATGCTTGGTATTCCTACTTGTTTGAGGACATGATTCTGCCATTTGATGCGAAGGATTTCCCGGAGGCAGCGCAGGTGAAAGATATTTAGGTGGCGTGTGGCGTAGTATGGCGTGTGTATGGCGTTCAAGTCTCACTTCCATACAGTAGAGTGCTAAGTACACATGTCTGGTAAATCTTCATTTTTGTGGTCTTGGTCAGCTCATTGTTGTCCCATGCCCGTTTGGATAGTTGGGCCATCACAGCAGCTGCGTTGCCAATGAGTATATTGAGGTCAGCATCAAGGGATAGGTTGTAGTTGACGGTAGAGCCAAGGTAAGTAAACTTCTCTACCTCCATTATACTGTGGTCTCCAATATGTATGTTTGGGATGACCGATGTAGCCTGACCCATGATGTTGGTCTTCTTGAGGCTGATAACTAAGCCAAAGTTGCTACATGCTTGCTCAAAACAATTGATGAGCCTTCGTAGGTCTTCTTCTGTGTGTGATACCAGAGCGGCATCATTAGCAAATAGCACCTCCTTCATCAGGACGCTTCTGATTTTGGTCTTGACACGCAAACGCGAGAGATTGAACAGTTTCCCATCACTTCTACTGTGCAGAAACACTCCATCATCTGATGCCGCAAAGGCATGTGGCAGCAGCAGCGAGAAGAAGATGCCAAATAATGTAGGAGCAAGGACAAAACCTTGCTTTACCCCATTTTTCATTTGGAAGGCGGCTGATGTTGAACCATTGTGCAGTATGGTGCCTTGCATATCATCATGGAAAGATGTGATGATCCTCAGCAGCTTTGGTGGACATCCGATTTTTTGGAGCAGGATGAAGAGGCCTTTTCTACTTACCAAGTCAAAGGCCTTTGTCAAATCAACAAAGGTCATATATAAAGGCATTTTCTGCTCTCTGGACTTCTCCTGAAGTTGGCGTGTGGAGAATATCATGTCAATAGTTGATCTGCTTCTTCTAAAGCCACACTGCGATTCTGGATAAATTCGAGAAGCAAGCAGTTGTAGCCTGGACAGGATAATGTGAGCAAAGGCCTTTCCAACAGTGCTAAGAAGAGATATTCCACGGTAATTGCTACAATCACCACGTTCACCTTTGTATTTGTAAAGCGTAATGATGTTAACATCCCGCATATCCTGAGGGACTGTACCCTCTTCCCAGCACTGACACAGAGCTCATGAAGGTGCCAGAAGCAGGATGGTGTTTTTGCCGGTTTTGATGATATCTAAGGGGATGACGTCTTTTCTCGGAGCCTTGTTACTTGTTAGGGAGTCAATAGCCTTGGTGAGCTCTGCTATAGATGACAGACTGTCAAGTTCACACATGATTGGCAAGATCTTGACACCCTCGATTGCAGCCTCAGCTACCGTGGTCTCCCGTGAGTAGAGATCCTAGTAGTACTCCACCCATCTATCTATTTGCTTGCTTTGGTTCTTGATAATATCTCCAGTAGTTGATTTCAGAGGGGCTGACTTGGTTGCGGATGGAACGAGGGCCTTCTTCAAATCGGCACACATCCCATGGGTGTCGCCACTGTCAGCAGCTGACTGGGTACTCTGACAGACTTCCTGCCAATACCTATTTGCACAGTCAGTTGGGTTTTATTTCTTGCCTTTTTGAGTTCTTCGAGTGACTTTGTAGAAGAATCACTCTTGTATTGCATCAGAGCTGCACGCTTTGTTTCGATAACTGTTTCCAGCTCTGAGAGCCCAGCACTGAACCAATCTGGGTTTTGCCTTTCTCTCATGCCGAAAGTATCTATTGATGTGGTATACAAAGTTTCCCTGATATAATTCCACCTACTTTCAGCAGAGGAGGTTGGGCAGCTATTGAGGGCAACCTTGATAGAAACAGCAAAACATTTTCGCAGTGTAGGGTCCGAGGTTCTGGCAGTGTTAATGCGTGGTTAGCCCATTTTCTTGGAGTGATGGACTTTCTTAGGCAGAATCCTCGCCCTGCTTCTTATTAGTGAATAATGTGTCACAATCTGTACTGTTGTAACTACGGGTCAGTTGAACAGAATTCAGAAAGGATCTTTGTGTAATAATGAGATCCAGCTGATGCCAGGGGTGAGATCTCGGATGTCTCCAAGATGCCTTGTGGGATGGCTTGTTGGCAAAGAATGTGTTGGTGATGCACGGGTTATGGTATGTGCAAAATTCAAGTAGTCTCTGACCATTGTCATTCATGTTGCCAATATCAAAATACATACACTTACATATATACATACATATATATATACGATTGATTTGTTTCAGTTCCTGTCTACGAAATCTATATATATATATATATATATATATATATATATATATATATATATATATATATATATATATACCGGAATGTAAACACATAAATGTGAAACAAGGTGGAAAAAAGAGTACTCAAATACCAGTGGTAGAGTAATATGCTTTATTTTAAGCAGCAGAAAATTCAACAAAATCTGTTACTCTGAGTTTCTCGTTGCCGTTCATCAGACAGTTTTTGCTAGAATGGAACTTATATATTAATTCAATCTATACTCTTACAAACGCTACACCTTTAAAAAGAAATGGACTTGTTTGATTGGCCCTTTAGAAAAAACGGTCAATCTTCGAGCGATAAACAAAAAGGTCAAAAATATATGTATATATATATAAAAAAACTTATAAAAATTATAAAATCCGAGGAAAAAACCGAGGAAAAAACCTATTGCCGTTAATGAAGACAGTACAAATTAATGCATAGAAATTAAACTGTTATAAATACTGCAATACATATTTATATTAAAATCTACATATATATATCAACATACACAAAAGGATGCGCGTAAACGCCATACATACATATACAGACGTATGAATATGAATCTAAATATACACATAAAAGCATGTGTACATATATTCACGCAAACCGTCTCGCACGCAAGCTAAAATTCATCTATGTAGCAATTCTCATATACTGAGCAAGGAGGGGGAACGAAAGAAAGGGAAAGAGAGAAAAAGGAACGAAGGAGGAGTGGGGAAAAAACTTGTAACGATGTTATTGGCATCTATAGAGGCCAGTATACATACACAAGTTTGAATTGATACATATACATACCGTCGTGTATATGTGTGCTTAAGCACAAGCATACTTTCACTTACACATACACAGATACGCATGCTTACAAATACATATGCTTTGCTATACACATACATATATAAATATTCTAATTTTGACAACATTGCTTTTTTTAAAAAAACATTGCTTTTAAAAAATGGGTGCATTAATAAAAATATATACGAAAAACATATAAAATAAAATATAACATCCTATTTTGGGTCATTTATAAATAATCAAGGTAATATAAATAATCAAGGTAATCCTATGCAATACAATAACATGAAAACAAAGTTTGTAGGTTTTTCCTAATATATATGTAGAAACATAAGACTTTGCTATAAATCCGTCGTAGCGCTCAAGAGTCAAAATCAAAATCAAAAATCAAAAATACAAAATATATACTCTATCCATATGGTATATTTATATTCGACATTTTAAATTTAGCCGCGTGCCTACATAAGTTCATTAACTCACTTCTTTGATTCAAAGAATTATTGTCTTTGAATAAGATGTGCATTTTCTCTAATAGGCAAAGTCTGCACTTGAAATTATATTTGTTGTGCTTAAGCACACATATACACGACGGTATGTATATGTATCAATTCAAACTTGTGTATGTATACTGGCCTCTATAGATGCCAATAACATCGTTACAAGTTTTTTCCCCACCCCTCCTTCGTTCCTTTTTCTCTCTTTCCCTTTCTTTCGTTCCCCCTCCTTGCTCAGTATATGAGAATTGCTACATAGATGAATTTTAGCTTGCGTGCGAGACGGTTTGCGTGAATATATGTACACATGCTTTTATGTGTATATTTAGATTCATATTCATACGTCTGTATATGTATGTATGGCGTTTACGCGCATCCTTTTGTGTGTGTTGATATATATATGTAGATTTTAATATAAATATGTATTGCAGTATTTATAACAGGTTTAATTTCTATGCATTACTTTGTACTGTCTTCATTAACGGCAATAGGTTTTTTCCTCGGTTTTTTCCTCGGATTTTATAATTTTTATAAGTTTTTTTATATATATATACATATATTTTTGACCTTTTGTTTATCGCTCGAAGATTGACCGTTTTTTCTAAAGGGCCAATCAAACAAGTCCATTTCTTTTTAAAGGTGTAGCGTTTGTAAGAGTATAGATTGAATTAATATATAAGTTCCATTCTAGCAAAAACTGTCTGATGAACGGCAACGAGAAACTCAGAGTAACAGATTTTGTTGAATTTTCTGCTGCTTAAAATAAAGTATATATATATATAAATATATATATATATATATATGTACACACACACACACACACACACACAAACACACACACAAACATACACACACAAAGATAAATTGATAGATACAACTGAGTGGGCAAACACAAATATGAGACACTGCGTAGTGCTTTTTTATATTTTGATATAGCGTCGACTGTGGGCCGGTAGCTGTGTACAGTCGCCCCAATGGCGCCCAGAGCGAGCGTGCACATATTACATGGACCCTAAGTAAGACATGTGTAAAATTTGAATGAAATTGGTTGTGTAGTTCTCAAGCTTTAGGACTGAGAGACAGACAGACAGACACACATTCTCAGTTTTATACTTATAGATTGTTGCATGTTATTGTAATAGCGAAAGATTGTCTTCGACATGAACGAGACGTTTTTTTTAAAATAATTGTTTAAGTTTATTCATAATATATTATGTTATAATATAAATAAGTTATTGGATTGTGAAGTATATCGCTCTATTTAATTTTTTTTTTTGTAATTTGCATAATGCCCTTGTGGATTCAACTGACATACCAGTGAATTGAATGTTTTACACAACCGCGCTCTAATCGACTGGCCCCACTTCCCCAAACATTCCTGCCCCGTGCCTAGAGTAGTAAAGAATATATATATGTATGTTTATAAATATGTATGTTTATATGTATGTTTATATATATATTTAAATATGTATGTTTATAAATATGTATGTATGTTTATATATATATTTATATATGTATGTTTATATATATGTTTATATATTCCCATGCTGGCCACTTGATAATATCGATATTTAAATATCGATATTATCCTTATTTATAAATTTATATAATTCGTCACTATATTCACTGCGGTGTTTATTTTGACCATATCATGCTTATGGGATATTTGGCGGGAAATTTAACTGGCCTTGTGCATACGTGCATATATATGTATGTATGGACGTTCGTATATGTAACTATAACGTTTGTTCTGCATATATATATATCTGTATTTATGTACTTTGATATATTCAACCGATGACGGTAAAGCTTATTTAAAGCAAAATCAGAAATCCTGGATCTTGAATTATTCAATAATATTTTTTGCTAGTCTATTTTGTCCCTCTGTCTTATCTCATGGTACGATATGAACATTTAACGTGGTTTTTAAAGTCAGGGTTTTGACTGCTATTTCGTCATGGTGGTGTCTCTCAGACACCCTTATTTTTAGTTGTAAAAAATTATCACCTTTGTACGGTATTTTTTCCCATGCTGACCACTTGATAATATCGATATTAAATATCGATATTATCCTTATTTATAAATTTATATAATTCGTCACTATATTCACTGCGGTGTTTATTTTGACCATATCATGCTTATGGGATATTTGGCGGGAAATTTAACTGGCCTTGTGCATACGTGCATATATATGTATGTATGGACGTTCGTATATGTAACTATAACGTTTGTTCTGCATATATATATATCTGTATTTATGTACTTTGATATATTCAACCGATGACGGTAAAGCTTATTTAAAGCAAAATCAGAAATCCTGGATCTTGAATTATTCAATAATATTTTTTGCTAGTCTATTTTGTCCCTCTGTCTTATCTCATGGTACGATATGAACATTTAACGTGGTTTTTAAAGTCAGGGTTTTGACTGCTATTTCGTCATGGTGGTGTCTCTCAGACACCCTTATTTTTAGTTGTAAAAAATTATCACCTTTGTACGGTATTTTTTCCCATGCTGACCACTTGATAATATCGATATTTAAATATCGATATTATCCTTCTTTATAAATATACGTGTTTATATATATATATATATATATATATGTTTATCTATATATGTATGTTTATATATATATATATATGTATGTTTATATATATATATGTATGTTTATATATGTATGTTTATATATATGTATGTTTATATATATATGTTTATATATGTTTATATGTATGCTTATATATATATGTATGTTTATACATACACACACACACATATATATACATACATACTGTGTATGTATATATATGTGTATATATTGTGTATATATGTGTATATATATATATATATATGTGTGTATGTATATATATGTGTATATATATATATATTGTGTATGTATGTTTATATATATATATATATATTTATATATACATATAAATCTGAAATGTGAAAAGTTTGTTTGTCTGGTTTTGGCATTGGAACGGGTTAAATGCCACTAGATCCCGTCGGATTGACTCCAAAATTTACAGGGTCATGTAAAATGGGGGTGAGGATGCGAGTGGGCTAGCTTAGAAACCCCTATCTTAAAAGGTGTGGTTACTAGGGCAAAAAACGCACACTTTCACAAGACTCCTCTCGTTCTCTTATCTGCATGTCTTCCTCCATCTCTCTCTCCGTTTCCTCCCTTCCCATCACTTTCTCTCTATAACGATGTTTGACAGATACTACTATCTTTCCCCCGCTGCCTTCGCCAGCGCCGTCCCTCTTTTCCCCACCGCCTCCCTCTCTCTCTGTACGTCTGTCTGCATTCATAGAGAGTTTTATTATCGCCACCACGACCACCCAATCATGAGAACAAATATTATGAATCAGATATTTATTTGGTTAATTTATATATATGTGTATGTGCGTGTGTGTTCTATATATAAATATGTATACATAATGTATATATACAAAGTGTATATATCTGTATTTATATTTATATATATACTCTCTACTCTTTTACACTTTTACTTGTTTCAGTCATTTGGAGCACCGCCTTTAGTCGAGCAAATCGACCCCGGGACTTATTCTTTGTAAGCCCAGTACTTATTCTATCGGTCTCTTTTGCCGAACCGCTAAGTGATGGGGACGTAAACACACCGGCATCGGTTGTCAAGCAATGCTAGGGGGACAAACACAGACACACACACATACACGCACATATATATATATACATATATACGACAGGCTTCTTTCAGTTTCCGTCTACCAAATCCACTCACAAGGCATTGGTCGGCCCGGGGCTATAGCAGAAGACACTTGCCCAAGATGCCACGCAGTGGGACTGAACCCGGAACCATGTGGTTGGTTAGCAAGCTACTTACCACACAGCCACTCCTGTATATATAATGCGTACACACACACATATATATATATATATATAATGTGTGCATTATGTGGTTGGTTGGTTGAGCTGAAAATATGCACACCTATGTGAAAAGTACTGGCGAGTTTGCACGGCAACTATTTTTTTCCTCAAATTAAAGGCATGACCTCTAGGACAAAATTCCTCATCTTATAAATTATGGCCCGAGTAGACCTGAATGAAATCGGGTTACATTAACCAAAATGTGAAAAGGAGTCTAAATGGCGCTGGAAGGGGATTAAAATTTATAGGAGTGGGTGTTTAGGTATTCTCTATTACATCAAGCTAAAAAATTTGGGCCAGCCTTTAAATCTTCAATGTGTTGCATTCCATGATGAAGGTTCATATAGTAGCGGTGACAGTTATAATTTACAACTGTAGTGAGATGGCTAAAATGTGTGACTCACTTCCTAGATTTGAATAGGTTCCAGCATGTTAAGTTTTGTAAACTATTCTGACCAATCAGTATGTGGCTTCACTAAATCACTTAAGTGGATTGTTTTGTTTTAAGCGTCACGGTTTGTTGAACATGTCAAGAAATCTGTATTTTGACCCTGACCAATATTTAGAAATATTGTAAACAACATTTCTCGGGGATTTTTACATTTCAGTTATCATCATCACCATTATCATCATCTTTATTATTGTTGCCGTTGGTAGTGGTAGGAGTAGTTGTGTTAATAGATTTTTAAACCATAAATAAGATTATTTTTACTGACTTTTCTCTTGACTTAGTATTTTCTTGCTATCGTCATCATGAGAAACTTTAGTATTGTTGTTGTTGTTAATGGTAGTGGTCGTAGCAGTAGAAATAGTACCTCTGAGTATTATTATTATTGTTTATTTACCTTGGGTTCGAATTTATCAATAAAGTTCTTTTCTATGATTTTTCTCTCGATTTCACTTGGACTGTATAGTTTGTGAGATGGAAATATTATTAATATTTTCCGACTACATGTTGCTAGACGGTTACTCAAAGGTATATGACTGGCATTTGGGTCTCTAATTTGCTGTCGGTGAACACGTGAACATTCTGATAATGAATTTCCAGTTTGACCTACATATAGTTTTTCACATTTCGGGCATTTGATGCAGTAAATTAAATTTCTGCTTTTGCAGTTCATATTTGCGTTTGTGAATATTTTTCCGGTTTTTGTGTTCATATATTGACCGGTATGTATGAACTGGAATGTGCCACACCGGCTCTCATTGCATTTAAATACAGTGAATGATTGATCTCTGTTGCTAAGTTAAAACTTTGCCTTTGCTAATAATTTTTTCAAATTTGTAGGTTGTCTTTTACTAACAACCGTAGCTCAATCCGTGATTATATTTTTTAATTCATTACTTCGATTGGTAGGTTTGCTTTGGCAATGTTGAAGATATTCTGGTGACATGGATTGTGTGTCACTATAAACGGTATGACCTGTTCTTGCTTTCCTCTTCTTTGGGTTATCCTAAGTTGTTGTAAGGGTATTTTTATAACCTGCTGTATGCCATTTTCTATAAGTAGAAACAGATATTTTTATTTGAGCAAAAGTTCTCTTATTCCTGTTAGGCGTTTGTTACTGATATTCGCATTTTTTACAATGATAAAAATTCTTCTGACTAGGTACTATAGAATTTAACTTTTTGAATATGGTGGATGGCACGACTAAAAACTCAGATATAGAAGTGTGTCCGTCTGTTTATAGTATATATCTGTAGTAAGGTTGGTGTCATTTTTAACTACCATTATATCTAGTAATGGTAATTTGGTACTACTCATCTCCTTTGTAAATTGGAGAGATAAGTGCAGGTTGTTCAGGAGGATATTGAACTCTTCCAGATTATTTAGAGATTCTGTCCAGATTATTATGCAGTCATCAAGGTATCTCTTCCATGCCTTTTCAATATACTTTCTAAATCCATTGCTATAGATTTCCTCTACTTCTTGGTAGAGTTATTGTTCTAAGTATTCCATTACAGAGTTCGCGTAAACGGAAGCAAAACTCGTTCCTATCGCTGTGCCTTTAATTTGGATGTAATTCTTTCCACTGAAGAATAATGTGATGTTTTCCAGAATAAGTCTGACTGTGTCTAATATAGTGAGAATTTACAAAACAAAAGACGAAGACGGGTATGTAAACAACAAACATATGTATTAGTTTAACGCTCAGAAAGTGAGAAAGCTTTGGGCATCACTTCTATATGTTTTTCTCTTCAGTATTTAATCGTCTTTATTCCTAAATCATGTGGAATATTGGTGTAAAGGCTTACCTCATCAAAACTAAGTTAAAGTGAATTCGTTTCTCTTGTTTTGGGAAGATGGAACAGGAAGTCGATGTCACCCCCGATGAAACTGGGTATGTAGGTACATAGTGGTTTCAAAACAATAAAATTGCTTAGACGAGTGGTTCCAAGCAGTGCTGTTTTCTGCAAGTGATCTACCTTTATTGCAGCCCCTATTTGTTCCATGTACTTCTCAAGATTTTTACTCACTGTTCTCAGGGCTCCGACAATTAATGGTACTTCTATCACCTTTTTCATCGACCACAACTGCTTAAACCCCCAAGCTAACCTGTCATATCTATCGACTTTTCTTTCTTATCTCATACATTGTTGTTAGCATCCTTTGCTTTCTTACTCAATTAACACTATGTCAGGCTTCCTATTCTCCATCTCATGGTCACACTCAATCATAAAATCCCATAGGATCTTTGCATTATCATTTTCGATGATGCTTTCGGGTTTATGTTCGTACCACTTTTTTGCTCTCTCAAGTCTATACTTGTTGCAAAATGCCCAATAGACAATCTTTGCTATATTGTCATGACGTCTCTTATATTCTTTCTGGCCTTGTGGTGTACATTGACTGGTAATATGCCATACGGTTTCACCATTTTGTCCAGAAATTCTGCACTTATCCCTTTCTGGTGTGTTGTCTATTTTGTATTTGATGTAATTCGGTCTTAGTGCTTGCTCTTGGGCAGCACAGATTAGAGCCTCCGTTTCCGGTTTTAATTCACTTTTAGTCATCAATAGCCATCTTTTTTCTCTGTCTGTCTTATTTTCAACATCCCTATGAAACTGTCCATGCATTCTTTTCTTTACCCATCTGTTTTCAGTTTCATTCATTTGTCAAGTGCTTGTACATTGCTTTATCTTTGCAATCTTCCATCTTACCCAAGCCTGACCTTCTTTCTTCCAATAATAATTGTTCTGTGGCCTTTTTCACATACAAATACAAGTTTACCATTAAAAAAATGTTGTTAGAGAAATTTTCCCTTCCCCCCTCTTTCTTCTTTCTACTCTAGGCACAAAAAGTGAAATTTTGGAGAAGGGATCTAGTCGATTGTGTCAACCCCAGCGCTCATAGGTTCTTATTTAATAAGCAAAGTCAATGCAACAAAATTTGACCTCAAAACAAATAAGCGATCTTTGTACTGTGCATGATAGTATGTTTAGATGTTGTCTCTCACATGTCCCGGTTTCAAATCTCGTTAAAGTCTATTTTGCATTATATAAACGTACCAGTATTATTATACCAACTTGCAGTTTAACTTCCACTACAAAATATGGCTTTCTGCCAAATAAAAAAGAATCAATATTATCTTCTTTGACCTCATACAGTAGCTGGAAGTGATGTTCTCCAGATTTCGACAGAAATCAATCATATGTGATAAGCAATTCTTGAGAAATCTTCGCTTTAGATAAAAGTGGTGAGAGAAATCGCAGACAGAAAACAGTAAACTACAAGAAGTGAAGAAAAACAATGCAATTAGCTTGAAGCTTCCCCGATTGGCTGTGGCACCTTTTCTATCTTAAAGCTAGCGGACAGTACCTCCCATGCTACTTTTAGATGTAAATCGAATCTCATAAATTAGCTACAAGAGTGTTTCACTTTTAGGTCAAAGCTTTATATTACAGAGACAGGGTCGGAGTAAGTGTTTTTTTTTTATTATTTTCCCTTTAGCACGAGCTGATATGAAATCTGTGGATTTTAGCTAGAGGTGAGAATTATGACATACATGAGTTCCCAAGAAAGGTTAACTAAATTAACTACTGTAAAGGGGCTCCGATATGAGAACTGAAATATAGTCGTAGACTCGACATGAGTTGCTGTAAACTATTTTATCTACCTTACAAGGATGAAAGAAATCGATCCAGTATTTGACCGATGTTTTATTTATTAACAACCGGAAAATGAAAAGCAAAGCTGACCTCAGCGGAATTTCAAAACAGGAGAGCAGAAAACCGGGAAACAGTAGAAGGCATTCTATCTGGCGACAATTTTCTAACTTCCTGCTAATTAATGCAGCATAATTTATTCCAACAATTACAAAATATACTAGCGATTGTATTATTATACAGTCTCAGCAAGGCGGTGAGTTGGCAGAATAGTTAGCATGCGGGATAAAATACTTAGTGGTATTTCGTCCGCCTTTACCTTATGAATTTAAAATTCCACCAAGGTCGACCTTGCTTCTTATCCTTTTGAGGTCGATAAAATAAGTCCCAGTTAAAACAATGGTTTCAATGTTATCGACTTACCACTCCCTCGAAATTGCTGGCCTTGTGCAAAACTTTGAAATCATTATTACGCAACCTTAGTAAGGCAGCAAACTCGCAGAACCAAGAGCCGAGTAGAGCAATTAGCTGCATTTCGTTCGTCTTTCTATTCTGAGCTCAAATTCCGCCGAGGCCGACTTTGCCTTTCATTCTTTCGGGGTCGATGAAATAAGTGTCGGTCAAGTATTGGGGTCCATGTAATTGACTATCCACTCCCCACAAAATTTCGAGCTTTGTGCCTATAGTAGAAAGGGTTATTATTACAACGTCAGTGGCTGAAACTAGAGTATTTATTCTTACAGAATGATGAATGAATTCGAGCTCAAGAAGATTGCACTTAAAATCGATTACAAGCTGCACTTTGGGAACTACTGAAGAGCAGTAGTTCCCAAAGCGGGCAATACTGCGCCCACCCCTGGGGTCGGTGGAAAGTTCCAAGGGGGTGT
Organism: Octopus sinensis; assembly: GCF_006345805.1. Taxonomy (NCBI): domain Eukaryota; kingdom Metazoa; phylum Mollusca; class Cephalopoda; order Octopoda; family Octopodidae; genus Octopus; species Octopus sinensis. Next base: position 156,643,774 of record NC_043000.1, on the reverse strand, counting down.
TGAAGAAAAGTGGGGCGATAATGGGGTAGCGATTCATGTAAAAACAACAAAATAATGAGTTCATTACTTTTAAGTTTTATTTGTTAAATACAGTTGTTTTGAATTTGCTTTAGATGATGGTTAGTTGAGGTAGGGCTGCTGACTAATTTATAGGCATTTGTTATATCAACCCACACAACACCAAGGTCCATCTACTCTGTGCCAGCTCTCTGTCTTTCTCACCAAATCATCAAGACGTGCTCTACGCATCCAGACACTCCCGGGGTGCCACTTTTTTTTTACTTACATATCTAGGTACTTAATTCTTGTGAGATATATATCGTTAACCTTCCTGCCAGAGCAAAAAAACAAAGTTTACTCCTCAATATTCAAAGGTGATGTTGCATACGAGTCACAGAATTCATATAACATTAACTTATAAATGATACACGAGTTCTGTTCTTTAAGAATATACATCCATCCGCTATCATCTACTGATTGCTGGTCTTCAAGTTCCTCCTCGTTGACCATAACTATTTTTGAAATCACCGAAGAACATTGAAACATATTTCTATACAGCGGATAAGGCACCCCATTTGGTTCATTTGTGAAATAATTCTTTTAAATTTCATTGAGCGGGGGGTTTGTTATTAAACATTTCTTCTGGCATCGCTGGCCACATCAGACTCTGAATCTCAAGTAATGCCTCTCAAAGAGAATAAGTTTTCTTGGGTTGTTCAAGAGTTTCTTTCTCCACCTTGAATGTCTCACACTTTGATTGCTCGAATAGTTTCTTGACAACCCAGAAGTTGCCTCTGAAACAGCGATTGAGGGTTTTCTTTTTATTCTACCGATTTCTTCTTGATTCTGTTTTGCTGAAGGCACGGGGATTTACGTTCAGGTCTTTCAAAAGCTCCTCATGTCCCTGAATCTCAAAATCTGATGCAGTCCTTACCCGTTCCTTTAGATCCCTTTTCTTCCCTCCTCTTAGACTAGGAGACTCTCTCCTCATTAAAAAGGTTATAAAGAAATGTCACAGAGAAAATACATAGAAGTTCCAAAATGAAACATCGTATTTAAGAGATTGAATATTTTTGTTTTCACATTATATAAACTGTTTTCATTATGTGCAAGTTATGTACTGTTAGTTAGTAAATGACTTAAAATATTATTTGTTTGATTTCGTTTACTATTGTTTATGGTATTTAAAACAAATACGATATTTTCCCCCTCTCACTTTATTTTTGTTCTCTGATAAAATGAGTACCGGCCAATTGATAGTAGGAAACAAACACAGTAGTAACTAAAAAAGCAGAAAGTACTTGCAGGGTATTATTCTTTTCTACTCTAGACATAAGGCCCGAAATTTTGGGGGAGGGTGCCAGTCGATTAGATCGAACCCAGTACGCAGCTGGTATTTAATTTATCGACCCCGAAAGGATGAAAGGCAAAGTCGACCTCGGCGGACTTGCAGGGTATAACCAAGTCGTCTTAGAGAAATTTGGACAGGCAGCACAAGACGGACTTTGGACAATGGGAGGGGAGGGATGGAGGGGCATCCCCCCAAAATAATTCAAAAACAGGTTATAATTCTTATTTATTTATTTATTCATTTATTTATTTACTTTTGAGAAACCTGCTTGGGAGTTACGTAAGGCCTTCTTTGGCTTCTCAAGTTCTGGGCCAATAAAACAAATGAACTCAGTTTCCATAGACCCCTCGACTGTACTCTGTCCTCAAAATGTAAGCTCGTATGCCCACTGCTGACAAAAATCAGGTTAACTGGGATTATTATGTCTCCCTGTTACATTAATGGACGTTATGGCGCTCATTATTAATCTTTTAAATAGGTCTTGTGCCATTAGTAGAAATGGCTATTAAGCTTTTAAATGAGGGTTTACGGTTTCATTTTGATTAACAACCTTCTTACTTTCTTTCCCGTCTACTACTTTCAGCTCTCCAACTGCACCAAAGATATTCCAACTGATTTCAATCTTATAGTCGTCACATTCAATCGCTGTCGTCTCAACCATAATAAAAGAAATACGAGCCATCGCGGGAACTGTTGGCTACAAGCACATAGCAGGTCTCTCGTTAATCTGCTAGAAATAATACCAAGATTTTCCTTAAATTACATCATATTTAAAAGAAGTGAATGGAAGAAAGAAAGAGAGAGAGAGAGAGAGAGAGAGAGAGAGAGAGAGAGAGAGAGAGAGAGAGAGAAAGTGGGGATAATGTTTAGTGCCTTTGATTGTAGATCTTCCCGGTCATGGGTTGAAGAATGGGGCTAAATTAAATGGACAGAATAATAATTGAAGCTAATTAACTGACTTACTGGCGGTCTTTCGAACTGTGTACATATAATATATGAAATAAAGTGAACCAAACTGTTACAATGGAAAATGAACGTTAACAAATAATCTTTAATAATTGGCAGTAATCGACAACAATTCCCATTAAAGGCACTAATTAACTAAGTATGCACATGTGTACCTATGGCGGGTATGCATGGCCATGCGTATGTGTGGGTGTGTAATGGTGTGAGCGCTCGCGTGTGTGCTTTTGTGTGAAAGAGAGAGAGAGAGAGGTGTGCGCATGTATATATTCTAAAGTTGATTTGATAGTTTTCCTTTCCTGTCTTCACACGATTTAACCTTCACATTATTCACACTCACACACACACACACACGCGCACACACACACACTCACACACTCACACACACACGCACACGCAGACACACACACACACTCACACACACACACACTCTCTCACGCACACACACACGCACTCTCTCACACACCCACACGCACACACACACACTCACACACTCACACACTCACACACACACACTCACACACTCACACACACACTCTCACACACACATACTCACACACACACACACTCTCACACACACACACACACTCTCACACACACACACATACTCTCTCACACACACATACACACACACACACACACACATACACACACACACACTAACACACACACACACACACTCACACACACACACTCACACACACACGCACACACTCACACACACTCTCACACACACACACACACTCTCTCTCTCACACACACACACACTCTCTCTCACACACACACACACACACGCACGCACACACACACATACACACAAAGAGGTACCTGAACTCACACGTCCAATACATTTGGTAAACGTCGTGATATATTTCGGTTTAATTACTTAAACAAAGATAAAAGCTTTCAAATGCGATAACATTAACCGCATTTTACAGTTAGCGCCTTCATTATCTATTCGTTTACTTTCAATATGTAATTGACTTATCGCAGGTCAGTTACCTATTTGCCTTTCAATTTAATTCCCGTCACCTCATGCACCTTGATTCTCGTCTTCCGCCATATTATATGTACAAATTCCGAAAGAATCGAAATCATAAAGCTACATTTTAAAAGAATAGATAAGAATTTTAAGCAACAGGAGTTAGGCGCAGGAGTGGCTGTGTGGTAAGTAGCTTGTTTACCAACCACATGGTTCCGGGTTCAGTCCCACTGCGTGGCACCTTGGGCAAGTGTCTTCTACTATAGCCTCGGGCTGACCAAAGCCTTGTGAGTGGATTTGGTAGACAGAAACTGAAAGAAGCCCGTCGTATATATATATATATATATATATCTATATATATAAATATGCGTGTGTGTGTTTGTGTGTCTGTGTTTTGCCCCCTAGCATTGCTTGACAACCGATGCTGGTGTGTTTATGTCCCCGTTACTTAGAGGTTCGGCAAAAGAGACCGATAGAATAAGTACTGGGCTTACAAAAGAATAAGTCCCGGGTTCGAGTTGCTCGACTAAAGGCGGTGCTCCAGCATGGCCGCAGTCAAATGACTGAAACAAGTAAAAGAGTAAAAGAGTAAACAATTATCCTATTCTCAAGAGCAATTAAGCAGCGTCTAAATATCCTTTCTACTATAGGCACAAAACCTGAAATTCTGGTGTGGGGGGGGGGTAGTCTATTAGATTGACCCTAGTACTCAACTGATACTTGTTTTATAGACCCTGAAAGGATGAACGGCAAAGTTTAAGGAAATGAAACCATTGGTGTTTGCTACGCTGGAGCTACCGTAATTGCCAACTTTATGAATTTAGTGCAAATATTTCGTCCTGCAAAAGAAGAGACAAAGAAAACAAGGACCTGGCAAGCATGAGAAATTGTTCACAATGATAAGAGTTGCTGTAGCAGGGACACTAGCAGCAACAACGCAATGAATTTGAATAAGGATGTGAAGACAAAGTAAAATTCCCTGCGTTGAAAATTGAACGATGCGAAATACCTGCAAATGTATATATGTATGTATGTATGTATGTATGTATGTATGTATGTATGTATGTATGTATGTATGTATGTATGTATGTATGTATGTATGTATGTATGTATCTATGCATGCATGTAAGTATGTATGTATGTATGTAAGTATGTATGTATGTATGTATGTATGTATGTATGTATGTATGTATGTATGTATGATGTATGCGTGTATGTATGTATGTATGTATGCGTGTATGTATGTACGTATGTATGCATGCATGCATGCATGTATGTATGTAAGTATGTATGCGTGTATGTATGTATGTATGTATGTATGCATGTATGTATGTATGTATGTATGCGTGTATGTATGTATGTATGTAAGTATGTATGCGTGTATGTATATATGTATGTAGTTATGTATGTAGTTATGTATGTATGCATGCATGTATGTAAGTATATATGCGTGTATGCATGTATGTATGTATGTATGTATGTAGTTATGTATGTATGTATGCATGTATGTAGTTATGTATGTATGTATGTATGTAGTTATATATGTATGTATGTATGCATGCATGTATGTATGTAGTTATGTATGCATGTATGTATGTATGTATGTATGTAGTTATGTATGTAGTTATGTATGCATGCATGTATGCATGCATGTATGCATGCATGTATGTAACTATGTATGTGTGTATGTATGTATGTATGTATGCGTGTATGTATGTACGTATGTATGCATGTAAGTATGTATGTATGTATGTATGTATGTATGTATGTATGTATGCATGTAAGTATGTATGTATGTATGTATGTATGTATGCATGTATGTATGTATGTATGTATGTATGCGTGTATGTATGTATGTATGTATGTATGCATGTATGTATGTATGTATGCATGTAAGTATGTATGTATGTATGTATGTATGTATGTATGCGTGTATGTATGTATGTATGTATGTATGTGTGCATGTATGTATGTATGTATGCGTGTATGTATGTATGTATGTATGCGTGTATGTATGTACGTATGTATGCATGCATGCATGCATGTATGTATGTATGTAAGTATGTATGCGTGTATGTATATATGTATGTAGTTATGTATGTAGTTATGTATGTATGCATGCATGTATGTAAGTATGTATGCGTGTATGCATGTATGTATGTATGTTAGTTATGTATGTATGTATGCATGTATGTAGTTATGTATGTATGTATGTATGTAGTTATATATATGTATGTATGTATGCATGCATGTATGTATGTAGTTATGTATGCATGCATGTATGTATGTATGTATGTAGTTATGTATGTAGTTATGTATGCATGCATGTATGCATGCATGTATGTAACTATGTATGTGTGTATGTATGTATGTATGTATGTTGTATGTATGTATGCATGTATGTATGTATGCATGCATGTATGCATGTATGTATGTATGTATGTATGTATGTATGTATGTATGTATGTATGTATGTATGTGTGTATGGATGTATGTATGGACGGACGGATGGATGGGTGGATGGATGGCTATTTAAATGCATGATTTATGTACGGGGTGGGTGTTGAAAAGTTCCAGGCTTTAAGGGTCTCACAAAAGGGATGGTTAGAGGCCCAAACGTCCGAATTCTTTTACAGGGCTTAGAAAGACTGAATGTTGATGTTGTTAACATTATTATTATTATTATTATTATTATTATTATTGTTGTTGTTGTTGTTGTTGTTGTTATTATTATTATTAATATTATTATTATCATCATCATCATTCTTATTTAAAACAGTTTGATTCGGTTTCAAGTATTGCAGGTCCCTAAAGGAGCCCATCTTCTTCAGGTTTCTGGAATGAAATTGGTTCAAATAACACATGTAAGTTCTAAATGCGTTGAGTGCTGTTTCCTATTGTTTGTTCACTCATTCATATATATATATTATATATATATATATACATAATAGAGAGTTTGTGTGTGCGTGTGTTCCTTGTAGATTCGAAAACTGAGTTGCCGATTCTTATGTATGAAGTATCAAAAGATTAAGTAATCTTTCGGCTACTAATATAACCTCAAAAAAGAGGTCGGGTCGCACAATTTTGAGGTCATTTTGGGGCAATATTTTGATTTGCTCCTAGTGTTTCACTTTCGTCTCACGTTTCCCGCATGCGAAGAATTCTACTGAAATAGCACAGTTATTTTTCCATACCGTTCTTCTTTCCAAAAGAAGACAAACTTGAACAATATTTCCAAAATTTGGCTTCACCATGATTGTTAAGCCACCAACAAACATGTAGGCGTGACAGAGTGGTATTATCTCTCTCTTTTCAATTTCCCATTATAATGTATGGGGACACTGTTGTCAACTATATGTTACTATTCAATATGTTTGCCCTTCATTTGGCAGGCTATGTCTCCCATTCTATTTCACTGCTTCCTGTCTTTTCTGCCTTTCTATCAACAAGACAATTAATTTTCTCTTCCAAAGACAGAGTGACATTATCTCTCTCTTTCAATTTCTCATTATAATGCAAGGAGGCATTATATTGTCAACATGTTACAACTTCACTAACTTCATCGATATATGACTAAACCTGGATTTCATTGAAATTTTTACACCCTTAGCTATCAATTATATAGATAATTCCAAACGCGCTCTGTAAAGATAACATATATTAATACAGTATTTACGTGTACGTTTCCATACATGTTACTGGGGCGCATTAACCCTACAAATACGTGTAAATATCTTCACGGCTTCACAATCAGAGCTGAACTCCAATTTTGAAAGTATTGTTCAATGTTTATCTTCTTTGGAATTAAAAAAAGTATGTAAAAATAACTTACGTTTGCACACACACATAAACACACACACACACACACACACACACACACACACACACACACACACACACACTAGGTAAAAACCTTTGTACGAATTACGATATTTCTTGCTGTGTGCACGCGCAAAATTACAGCTCAAATCCAATTGTAAAGGCCTTTTTCTATTCTGTAATTTGTGTTTGTAATGAGCGTGTTTAAAAACATGATCTTTGATATAAACTTAAAAGGAAGTTCTCGCAGAAATCCTTTGCCTGTTGTTTCTAGCATGTCCGAGGTGACATTTGCGCCTCACCCTTAGTTTTTCCCAAATTTCTTCCGACTTCTTTGTTTTCCATAGAGGAGATTAGAATTTCGCTCAAAAAACACGTTCTCAATATTTTAATTTTCTCCCTCTCCACCTCATTTTTTTCATTTTTTACTTTTTTCGAAATTTTTTTCATGGTAATCCACGGAGTAAAAACAGAGTACGAATCTTTAAGAATTTTCTTAAAGGAACACTAAAATCTCCTTCCTCAACATCCACCCATCACCTCAACACTTTCAAGAAGCTATAAACTCCCAATCTTTCACTTTTAGCTTTTTGGAAAGCGGGGAAATTTCTTCAGAAATAATGTCATTTACGTGTTGTTTCTAGCATGCTGGGCTTTCTGTCACACAAGACATAGTTTACCCAGAAACACTGTCGATTTCTCTGAACATACGCAGAAGTGTGCAGCCTGCCCAAACATTACAGAGATGGTACTTTTCACAATGAAGCACCTTTCTTTCCATGTTAGTTAGTTAGTTAGTTACTTTTTGGCTCAAAAAGCAAAAAGCAAGGCCATGTAGGGGGACATGGAGTTATGTACAGGGTGGTGTTCATGTAAAGAGTTCAGGCCACTTGAGGTCAAGGGAGGCTTTGAACAAAGCGGTCGTCGGCATCTTCACCATCTCGTCCGGCAGCTTATTCCACGGATCCGCAACCTGGACAGAGAAAGCCCCTCTCCTTCGATTGAGATGAAATCGTCGCAGATAGAGCTTTTCGGAATGACCCCGCAGCCAACGCTCTGGAGCAGGAGTGAAGAACAGCTCTTTCGAGAGGTTACACTTTCCGCTTATGATGTTGTGAGCAAGAATGCGATCACCACGGCGTCGTTGTTTTTCTAGAGAATAAAGGTCGAGCGTCTTCAGCCTTTCTTCATAAGACAAATTCTTGAGACCAAGAACCATGCGGGTAGCCAGCTTCTGGACTCTTTCGAGATGCTGTATGTCTTTGAGGAGATAAGGAGAAGAGGCTTGAATCCTTACCTTCTGTAATACGGATACCTCTACCTTCTCATACGTCATCCATTTCTTTATATTCATAATTCTTGATTGCTTACTTTTGCACGTTTGCACTCAAAAGCAAAACATAGTTTTTTCTCGCGCAAAAAATTAATATACTTTACTTTAATTTTTAGTCTTTCGAGGTTCATCGCTCCATTACTCTGCATACCAGCATAGCCCATTTATTTTCAAGAAGCCCAACGCCCGTATACATTTATGCCAAACTGCCTACATCACTAACACTATTTATTCATATCCTTACATATACATACAGCCCAAAAAATCCCTTTTTTCTTCTGTTGGCATCAATATTGATATATATTTCTTTACTGCCCACAAGGGGCTAAACATAGAGGGGACAAACAAGGACAGACGAAGGGATTGAGTCGATTATATCGACCCCAGTGCGAAACTGGTACTTTATTTATCGACCGCGAAAGGATGAAAGGCAAAGTTGACCCCGGCGGAATATGAACTCAGAACGTAACGACAGACGAAATACCGCTAAGCATTTCGCCCGGCGCGCTAACGTGTCTGCCAGTTCGCCGCCTTAATTTGATATAAACTGATACCACATATGCTTATAGAAAACCATAATGCTTTTCATTGGCGTAGCTAATGTATATTTGTGTGGTTCACTGTTATCAACAAATATTATGGGACACGTAAGAACTATTTCAGCTTATCTGATTTGTAGCCATGAAAATGAGTTGCCAATATTGCTGTATCATATATTAAAAGATTGTGCAATCTTTCAGATACCGGCGAATAGTATTTTTTTGTACAGCAATCCTACTTTACTACAAAAATTAACACCAAAACAAGGCTCTGTCGCACAATTTTTAGATCATTTTGGGGGCAATGTAAGGATTTCATTCTAATCTAAGCTGCCACTGTACATGATTTTGGAGTCAAAAATTTCAGCATAGTTCATCAGAAAATAACCGGAAAACATGTTCATAAAGAAGCGTTGTTTGCTTGATATTCCTCGTATGTCGATTGAGCCCATAAAAAAGACACAAATAATACAATACCGCAGTCGGTCATAACACCCGGGCAACGCCGGACTACATTGCTAGTGTGTGTGTGTGTGTGTGTGTGCGCGCGTGTGTGTGTGTGCGCGTGTGTGTGTGTGTGTGTGTGTGTGTGTGTGTGTGTGTGTGCGTGTGTGTGTATTTATATTTGGATTTGGTTTGTAAGATTCTTTATATGAGTTCTTGTGTTGAAGCATATTCTGTTCTGTCTGGGGAGAGTCATTTTCTTTTTGTGCCTTATAATTTAACACACTCACCAGTAAAATTTCCACTTATTTTTATTTTCCTAAAATTTTCGTTGCGTCTTGTAACCTCTTCAATAGACTATTGAAGAGGTTGCAAGTAAGATATACTAAATACATTATAATAATATATGGCTATGTCAATTAAAACGAAAAAGGTAAAATTAATAAATGACGGTGCAAAATAGCTATAACGACATATATCATAATGTATTTAATATATCCTTTTATATTAATATATTATTATATCTTATTGCATGTTACTATACATTATAATCGTTGAATTTTAGCGCTCGCTTTTCAACGGTTTTTTCTTATGAACGAATGCGAGGTAGGTTGTCTCTTTTAACCCGGAGTAAGTGTGGAAACCACTGACGAGAAACAAGATCATATTGATGAAATTTCGAAATCACGTTATAAGATTTTGTCACACTATTTCATTCTGTGAGTTTATCTCGCCAAAGAAAGATGTTGTGGCATGTTGCTCGCAGTCTCGAATATGTCATGAGGTTATTGCTTTTTTGTGGCTGTTCGAGTTAAATTTCCGCTTTCATTTCTAGAAATTGTAGGTGTTGTTTTGTACCTTCATTTATATATGTGTGTGCGTGTGTGTGTCTGTCTGCGTGCATATATATATATATATATATATATATATATATATATATATATATATATATATATATATATTGATAAAAATGGTAAGACAACAAAAGAAAGAAAGAGACCTCGATATTATGTAAAGAGAGGAATTTATCTGTAAATGTAATATGTGACAATTATCCGGTAGCGATAATAAAACTCCGAGTTTCGGATGCCGAGGTGGAAATCCACGCCTCCATCTCTTCAGTTATCCGCCCATTGGGAAAATGCTATGAAAAATTACTGTTATACAAAGAGAAATTACTGTGTGATTGACCGTTGTTAAGACAAAAGAGCTATATATATATATATATATATATATATATATATATACAGAGAGAGAGAGAGGTGGGGTGAGGATGTCTTTATCTCGTCTCTGTGTGCCGACATGTTATGTGGATGTAGCATGGCCAAATGGTAAAGAAAAATGCCATCGCAATCAAGAAACCTCAAGCTCAAGTTCGATTCCACTATGTGACATCTTGAGCAATTCACTTTTTGTTTCGTAGCCTAGGCTCGACCCATGATTTATAAGTAGAACCGACTTCACAGAGGCTGTGAAGAAGCCCATCAGATGGTCAGTGGTTGAAATTCAAAGCTTCAACCTTGTAATGCATTGTTTCATACCGAAATTGGTTGAGAGTCTTATTAAAAGAACACGTGTCACTGAAATAGTCATCTACTGCCACGTGAATTTTAGCGAGCAGCTAATTCACCCAATGATCGCTGATGCCGGCGAAAATCCTTTTACCTATGTAATAAATGTAAGTAGGCGTGTGTTAGGGTATTTATATATCATAGGTATATATGTACATATACATACATACATATATATATATATATATATATATATATATATATATAATATATATATATATATATATATATATATACATACATATACATACATATACATACATACATACATACATACATACATATATATGCATACATACATGTATATATATCTATATATATACATCTAATGTAAGATAAAATTTTTTCGAAAGAAAATTTTATCAATGGCCAGCATATTAAAAAATACCTTTAAAGGTTAAATTTATAAACTTATAAATAAGGGTAAACGAAAAAAAATGTTGGCATTAGAAATTCTTTTCGTTTGCCCTTATTTATAAGTTTATATATATATATACAGAGAAGGGGAAGATAGTTTTATATATATATATATATATATATATATATATATATATATATATATATATACATACATACATACACACACACACATACATACATAAATACATACATACATACATACATACACACACACATACATACATACATGCATACATACATACATACATAAATACATAGATAGATAGATAGATAGATAGATATATAGATAGATAGATAGATAGATAGATATACAGAGAGGGGGAAGATAGTTTTATATATATATATGCATACGTGCATACTTACATACATACATACGACCATATTAGACATAGTTTCGTGTATTTGTCTATGTGTACACGTTTATAGGTATTCTTTTATATTTTTATAGCTTCGTTCATTTTTAACGATGACGAAGGTAGAAAATAAATGAAAAACTAAAGAAAGCAAATAAATCGCCAATCCTTTTCCTGCATAAATTGACTCATATCTTATCGGCTTTCACGTAAGCGACCAGCAAAACTTCACACCACTATGGTAAACAAACAGTACCGACAATAGAAACAAGAATGACAATTATAACAGGTAAGCACTTGCCAGCAGGTACCGCTGCTGCTGCTACTGTCGCTGTTGCTTCTGCTTCTGCTGCTGCTGGGAGTTAACATGTCCTTACACGACTTCGAAGGTCACCCAGAGAGAAATATATTTATGTCTACTAACCTACTTTGTTTAGTGACTGATGTTGGTTGATTTTCTTTTGTATTTTACAGAATCGATTCAGCCTTGACTGAACAAGCCTGCGATAAAAAAAAAAAAGAAAAGGAAAAAGAAATCTTCAAGCGGTGACCTGCCTTTTATTTTTAGGTACCATAAAGTTTTGGAAGAAACACTTAATCCTTCGTTTTCTTTTACACTAAATGTTAACCCTCAGCTGCCTCTTGTATAGTGAACTTTGTTGTATTTATACAAAGTTTTCCTATCTGAGGATAACTTTTGCCCCTCCACTTACCAGTCACAAAGGCATTGGTAAACGTCATGGCTCCAGCTGTTCAGACAAAGTGATCTTTCGCTTTATGTATATAAAATGGCAAACATCAAATTAAATGAAAATGAATGAATGAAATTGAAAGAAAATCATTAATCGCTTATAAAGAGCATTGTAAAAAGAGCTTATAAAGAGCAGTGTAAAATTAACGGTAGAACTAGAAGTAATCCATCGATGCAATACAAACAAGATCGTTTCAACGTGATTTGTCAGTTACGGAGAAAGGCTGAATAAAAATTGAGATTCTATCCCCTAGAACGAAAGCGGGGAAAAAAAAACACTCAGTGATATATATATTGCATATATTTCATACCTTCGTTGTAGGAGTAGAGTGTTAATCTATACCAGTGCTTTTCAACCTTTTTGCTGGAGCGGAACCCCAAGAAAACATTTCACTGGCTCGAGGAACCCCTGTGCAATAATTTAATTGTCTTATCCACACATATCTGCACAGGAGAATTAAAAATTACTGTCGATTTTAGCATTTTTGTAATTTCTTGCGGAACCCCTGGACTGTACTGACGGAACCCTGGTTGAAAACCACTGATCTATACATTTGAAAAATCCTAGGACTTGTAACAAACTGTGGCATTGAAAGTTACGCAATCATCAGAAAGGGGTGACACTGCATAGTGCCAAAGATCCTAACATTGCCACCAAGATACACTACCAGATACTGTAACAGCTTGAGTTTCAAAGGCCCACAACTCTTCAATCTCTTTTCAAAAAGGTGCTTTATATAATTAATGATTATGGATCTCACGACAGTTTCGACAATGAGATTGCAGTTGTTCGATAAACTGAACGTTGTTCGATCATTTGAACCACGTTAAATTAACATGTTGGTGGCTGAGTACTCTACAGAAACGTGTATCTTCTTTTAACGTAATTCTCCGTTCGAACCAATGTATCCCCATTATGTGATAAGGCCGGTACCTTTTAATTGCAGGTACAAACATCAATTCAATGAACTTCTACACAGTTTCCGTCAACCCGATTTGATAAAACATCTTGCGTTGATCTGATGCTAAAGTGAAAAAAAACCCTTGTCGAAGTTGCTGCAAAGAAGAAACGAACCTGGGTCCTCTTGGTTGTGAAGCTATACACATCTATTTCGATTCATATTTACCTTCTACAACGCGGCGAGCTGATTAGAACCGTTAGCGCGCCGAACTAAATGCTCAGCGGCATTTCGCCTTCCTTACGTTCTGAGTTCAAATTCCGTTGAGGTCATTTTGCCTTACATCTTTTCGGTGTCGTTAAAATAAACACCAGTCAAGTACAGAGGTAGATGTAATCGACTTCCCCTTCCCCTCAAAAACTGCTGGCCCAGTGCCAAACTTTGAAGCCGTATCTTCTATATTTCTAATATACAAAGATTTAAACCAACAATTTAAAAAGTGTCTCGAACAGAAAATAATTTCCCACAAATCACAACCTACCGCCCTTAAGAAAATAACGAAGAACACATTGATACTGTAGTTCCTGACACATTGAAAAGATGAGTCATGCCTGGAATATCTCTGTTCAAAGGCCTTCTCGATCTGAGTTGGCTGTGGGCTATATAGCATTTACTAAAATTTGCCCTTATATAATCCAGAAATAGGTGGTAGTTATAGGGAATCTTCTATCCGGTTTGAATTTTCTACTGTAAACCACTTGATCATTTATGGCCTAAGGGAGAGAAAGCAATACGAAGTGCTCTTTCATATTCTGCTACCGCTAGAAATAAAGAGCCTGGAATTTTTAGTCATCTTGAAATTAGATTCTAGTGTTCTAATAAAGAATGATATAGAGTTAGAAGTTAAGCTACTGAAAAGTCGAATATATGCTGCAGTTTCGATTCCTAGTTGAAGTTATTTCACTTCAAACGCAATAAATCAATGAAGAGGGCATGAACGATATGATCGCCTAATTCTTAACCTTTTGCTGTTGTTCTGTGTAATAGGGGAGATCTGAGATCTAAAAGTCCCTCACTTACCATCTCGAATTTTAATTAGACACAGTATATATAGGATTGCATTATTCAGTGTATCCTTCTTTTTTATTTTGAATGCGAAGGAGTGATTTCGGGGGAAATCTGACTGCTATATCTTGGAGGAAATAATGCTAAGATTTCCTTCTTAACACCTTTTATATATTTTAAAGGATAGGCAATGCGGACTTATTAGAAGGAAGCCAATATCAGAGTCGCTAGTAAGTCCTTCTACGTAGAAGTTAATCACCGGCGAGTCGAGTATTGTTTTGAGTTCGATTTGTATCGATCTTATGTCACAATACTCTGGGCTTTTTTAAAATTCTATTTCAATATATTCTCTGTAGATTCGTTCAAATTTATAATTTAAAATATATAAGAAATATGTTCTACCACTGGCAGATTTTGTATTGTGTTTTTCACATTTCTTGTTCCTTTTCTTATTTCTGATTCAATTTCCCTGCTCTTCCACTCTTTGTCAAAAAACGAAGATCAACAACCAACGATCGCTGATGGAAGAAGTAATGTTGAGATTAAACTGGGGGGGGGGTGACAGATTAAATCTACCAACAAAAAATTGATCAATACATCAGTTACTATTCATATTGAAATGAAATCGTAGATCGTCAACCACTGTCTCCATATTCTCCAATCTTATTGTAGTAGCTTCACAGCAATTTGAGAATAAATACTATTGAACTTATCTTTTCTTCTACATCAGTGGTTCTCAACCGGGTTCCATATGGCCCATGGGGTCCATATAAGATTTTAAATGGGTCCACGCAACAATATAAGAAAATTATGAATCTACAATAGTATTTGAAAGGTCCCAGAATAAATTTTGTTTTAGAAGTACGCATTGGTATATAATCTACAAACAGGTTTCTCTTTCTAACATTTTGCATAGTTCATCCTACGCGAAGTAACGTGTGAAAAAGAAAATAAGAATCTTTGAAGAAGTTTCTATAAAACTAGTTGTTAAGCAAGGAATGGCTTGATGGGGGAGGGGAACCAGAATAAGTTAGTAATCAAAGGCGTTCATAGGTAAAAAATGGTTGAGAACCCCTGTTCTACACCTTTATTATCTTGTTAATTACGGCTCATCAAAATGTTTGTTGAGTCTTTTCAGAGTCAGCCACATCTTTGAGATATTGCAAAGTCAGCGTGTTTAGCTCCAGGTCATCCCACATTAAGAAAATTTGTTATCATAAGCATTCTAAACATTAGGTACAGACAGGAAAAATTACGTACTATCATGAAGGCCAGTTGCCGTACTGATGTAAATATTTTTTTGAAAAACAAAAAGAAAGAGGATAACAACAGTCTGTGGTTTCGAAACTTATAGCTTCTATGCACAGATTA
>NC_043000.1:156610413-156620413 GCF_006345805.1 Octopus sinensis | reverse complement strand
GAAAGCTGAATAAATATATTAATAATAAATAACTAAGATATAAGGAAGAGCTCCTTAATCTGCAATATAAGAACAAGAACGATGTGTGAGAACCACAACATCTAGATGTGTGTCCGGAACCTGGTCGACATTCCGACCCATTATCAAACAACTGCACTGAGCGACATCAACTGAGGATGGTCTACAGATAATTAGATATGTGTGTATGCTATGCATGTGTGAGTGTGTATGCATGTATGAGTGTGTATGCATGTGTGAGTGTGTGTGTGTGTGTGTGTGTGTGTGTGGTGTGTGTATGCGTGTGTGCGCGTGCTTGGTAAGAAGTGTTGATTTTTACACTTCAGTAAATGATAATAATGATATTTTATAAGCAATCGTTGTGTAATGACTAAAGAAAATAGTCTAAAGAATATCCCGATATTTCACTATTTTCTTTAGACACTACATGGTGATCGCTTATAAACTTTAAGCTTATTAGAATATACCGTACACACACACATATACTCATATACACAACGGAAAGAAAGAAAGAAACTCAAGTTAGAGGAAAGATGGCCGATGGTCAAGTGGAACAAGGAAGACGTGTTGTTGTGTGTCTCCTGTCCAAGCTTGATTTACGCGTTCGCCACCACACTTCGTTTAGGTTTAGCAGCCTTTCTTGTTTGTTTTCACTGTCCTTTTTGCGTTACCAATTTTGACCCTCCGAAAAATAACAAATTTTATTTAATTTGCTTTGCGGGTGCAACTGTTTTATCGAAAGCGTATATTGTTGTTAAATGCTCGAAATTCGAGAGTAGAAAAACAGCCAACAACTGATGAAGGGTCGTTCTTTGTGTTGCCTTGCTTTGTGTCTTTCGATGTTCGAAAAGGTAGTTCATATTCCATGTACTCGTAGGTCGTATTTTTCTGTGTACACATTTCATGACGTCCTGAGCCCACATATGCATATATATATATATATATATATATATATATATATATATATTATTATTATTATTATTATACGATACGATTGAACGGTACGCATCTCTTCCAATATATATATATATATATATATATATATATATATATATATATATATATATATATTATAAAAGTAAGGTGTGTGTCTGTCTCCTACGATTTAGATTCCTAACTACTCCCATTTTGCGGGTATCTTATAGTCGTGATTCATATCGAGCCCTTCTGGGTATTAGCGCGCGTCTACGATGAGTCTACGATTAAAAAAAAAATTACTATCATTTTTTTCCATTTTAATGCATTTTTTTCGTTATTATATAAGGGAAGTAACTCTCTAAAAATGTCTACGATGAGTCAACGATTTTTTAAAAAAATTACCATCATTTTTTTCCATTTTTAATGCATTTTTTGCTATTTTTTGGCTATAACTCTCACTAAAAATGCTTATATAGTTATTTCCCTTACAAACCCGAGTAATGCCGTACGATGCTGCTGAGTATATATATATATTATATATATATATATATATATATATAGATATATATATATATATTATATATATAGATAGAGAGAGAGATAGAGAGAGAGAGAGAGAGAGAGAGAGAGACTTGTTTTATTTCTATTCCTGAGCGCCATACTAATACAATTGTTTGTTTGTACTCCACCTACCTTCGTCTTTTGTTTATTTTCGTAAACCTTCCCGTTATATATATATATATGGGGGGGTGTATGGAATATAAGGGAACTGAGAAGGTATGAGGTGAATATATTCATTTTACCAGTTGAGATCCATAAGATGACGATCACTTCTGACAGCGAAACGATTGTCATTCTATGGATATCAACTAATGAAATAAATAGGTTCACCTCATACCTCCTGGTTTTCTTTATGTTCTGTATACTCCTCATGCAGTAAGTAATCTTAGGACTCTACAATGCACTCCTGCCTATTGATTTACTATGTGGTTTGTAGCCTGGTCCACTAAAGGAGCTTTTTGGTGAATATCACCGGATTATATAAAGCCATAAATTGTACATTAAACTTATATGTATACATACTAGCTTGAGAGACGGACTCCGGACTTTAAAGCATGCTGATTGACCCTGCAGCCCAACAGTAAATGACTATATGCCCAGGCGGTTTTTGATCAGAACTTAAGGACGGATAAGAATTAATTCTGTAATGCAGTCATTCTATTGTTCCAACTGTTGGCCAATGTTTCCCAAAGTTCTTATCACGACTTAAAGCTAACGATGTGAATGTCATTTATCTCCACCTTAATTTCTGGCGTCATCTGAAAAACGCCAATGAATATAGCGTGAATCAGCCAAGCTCTATCTGCTAGAAATAGCAACCCAAATGCTTTTAAATCAGATCACAATGCTGGATGTTCGAGAATCAAATGAAGGGCAGATTTTCAATCCTGGGACCATCCTGATTCCAAAAACGTATAATATGTCTATGTAGAGCAAATGTAAACTAAGATACAGGGGTCTCAGTCGAACAAACAGAGTTTCGCTTTTATTATTATTATTATTATTGAGTGAGCGAGCAGAGCATGCCATCAAAGTGACACTGGGGTAAAATATACGAAGCCCAGTATACCCATCATGACTACTCGTCTGATAAGGGTACACCAGGCACATGCATCACAACCATATGTGCGCGACATGGTTTCTCATATCAAAGATAAACAGCACATGACCTTGCAGGTGGAGCCCAGTTAGAATTTTCTTCAGATCGAGTAACACATCCCGCTCAAAAGGTCCCTGATAAGGGTTGTTTAAGGACCGTTGAACGAAACCCCATGTTTCCAGAGGTGAATTATTCAAACCTCAAAGAATCCTTCTCAACACATGGCTATGATGCTCCCCCACTACTTCCTGCTCGTGATCAGAGATGCACATATCGTCAGCAACTAAGTGGACATGCTCAACTGGCTAAGGTCAAACAACTGACAAGCAAATCTGTGGTATTGAGCAAATATTTGCTGTAGCCCATCTTTTATACCAAGACAAACAATGTACATGATAACACTTCCAATCAGTTACGATCAGAAGCCATGAGAGCCACTGCCTGGTACTGCATCAGGGCATTATTATTATTATTATTATATTATTATTATTATTATTATTATTATTATTATTTCGGAATTTGAACTCTGCCGTTACGTTCTGAGTTCAAATTCCGCTGAGGTCGACTTTGCCTTTCATCCTTTCGGGGTCGATTAAATAAGTACCAGTTACGCACTGGGGTCGATATAATCGACTTAATCCGTTTGTCTGTCCTTGTTTGTCCCCACTATGTTTAGCCCCTTGTGGGTAATAAAAAGAAACAATTATCATTATTATTATTATTATTATTTAGTAGTATATTTTTATAGCATGCTTTCACTTCACTACCGAGCGCAGCTCTGTGTGCCTTAGGTATGTGCTGTGATTTGTTGTGATGCTCTGATGGTTATTGTATGGAAAGTGTTCTGCGTAGGATGTGTGCAGTGCCTAGCAGTGCAATTTTCTGTATGTTATATGTGTTTGTAAGTCCTGGTGTTTTTGTTATGTATTTGTCTGAATATTTTTTTATCATGCCTAATGCACCTACTATGATAGGAATTGTTTCTGTTTTTAGATTCCACATTCTGGTTACCTCTATTTCCAGGTCTTTGTATTTTGAAAGTTTCTCCATTTCTTTTAGAGACACGTTGTCATCTGCCGGTATTGATACATCAATTAGAAAGCATTTTTTTTCTTCATGATCTTTGACAACTATATCTGGTCTGTTGGCCTTAATTTCTCTATCTGTGTGTATCGGCATATCCCAGAGTATGGTTTCTTTCTCGTTTTCTGTATTATTTATTATTATTATTATTATTATTATTATTATTATTATTACAACACACACAACATATATATAATCAAAAATAACATATATATATATATATATATAAATATATAATATATATATATATATATATATATATATATATATATATATATATATACTAATACATATATAAACACACATTTATACACATCTATACGGTACATATGGTGGTCACAGCTCGAAAGCGACATGAGAGTGTTCAGATTCTGCTGGACGGCCAGCTGAAATGATTTGTCCATAGTGATCAAATGCACGTGTTGTACATTAGCTCTCTTCCTCCATCAAATCGACATTGTCTGTGCCGCTGCACATGTGTGTCACAAGTCAGGTGTCGAAGTAATCGCAAAGCAATGTTGAATGATATGTCAAGAGCACAACGAGCAGGTCAGTCCGCGAATTTTCTCCCACGAGATTTTCGAGCCCAGGTAATGAACTCATTTGCATACAGAACAATCAGAGCTCACCGTGACCTTGTTGTTACGTTAATTAACACACTCGGTTAAGTAAACTCACGACGAAGAACGGTGTTGTAAGTCGACCGATCGTGGAGTTATGGCTGATTCTAGGAGACAAGTAATTAGATAGATTTGCACCTATACCTATTCTGAGGTCCGGAACTCTCGTGGGAAAAAAATTCGCGGCCGGTCCAACAATCTAATTTGCGATCTAAGGATCGTGAGTGAAGCACCCTAACCACACACACACACACACACAAACATATATACATATAGATACATATATATATACATATATACATATATAAATACGCATATACGTGTATATATACAGTATATATATATATAATATATATGTATATATATATATATATATACGTGTGTGTCTGTGTGCGTGGTGTGTGTGTGTGTGTGTGTGTATGTGTGTGGGCGCGTATCTTTGTCTGTGTATGTCCCCCATCTCCGCTTCACAAATTAGCGTTGGTGTGTTTATGTCCTTTTACCTAGCAGTTAGATAAAATACACCGATACAGTAAGTAATAGACTTTTTAAAATGTCTTGGGGTCGATTTGTTCGATTGAAGCTAGTAACAGATAAAAGATAACAGATGTGTGTTACTATTACTACAGTCTTTCGTTTATTATAATCTCTTTAAACTCTCCCCCGACATTTTTTTCTGAATACATCGATATCTTGCTATGTGATGTCCCTTTGCATCCTATTGGTTCGGTTGTTATTTAGATTTCATCCTAGTTACACGTATCCATGCAGCGTTATTCAACATCTTTTGTATGTATGTAAGTAAGTAGATATTTCTGCTTGCAGTTTCAAATTTGAAAAAGAAAGAAAGAAAAACAGAAACGCTCATGAATTATTCCTTAGCCCAATATAGATACATAGATATAGATATATACATATACATTATATATTATATATATATAATATATATATATATATATATATATATATATATATATATATATATATATATATATATATTAGTTATATATATTAATATATATATATAATAATATATATTTATATATATATATATATAATAATATATTACACGCACACACATATATATATATATACATATATATACATATATATATATAGGTATCTAAGTGGATGTGTGTTTTTTATATATTCATATATATACATAAATATATATACACACACACACATATATATATATACACATATATAAATATATACATATATATATGCACAATATTCCATACATATATGATACATATTAACATGTACACACACATACACACACACACACACACACACACATATATATATATATATATACACACACACATATACATATATAGATATATGTATGTATGTATCATGGTTGCACCCCATATTTACTTCCTTACGACTCTCTCTCTCTCTGTTGTCCGTCTCTCTTTTTCGTGCCTCTCTTTCTTATTCCTGTATCCTGTAACCAGAAATTAGTGTACTGGGAATGTCCTCTTCAAAACTCATGATACAGGATAAAGGAAGACAATAAACTTTTATCATTCTTAGAAGCGTGGTATGTATTTAAATAAAGGAATGTCCTCTGATTTGCTGCCTGATACTTGAGGACTGAAGAGTTCTCACGGAAAACATTTGTCAGTCTGCACACTTCCATGTATGAGTGGTTTTTATCTCTAGTTGTATGTGGATGTATAGCTGAGTAGATTTGTACGCGTGTGCCCCTGCGAATAAGTACACAGAATATTGCTTTCAAGATTTCAGTCGTTGACCTGTGACCATTCAAGTACAACATCGTGGGATTAAGTCAACCCAAGGCCTAGGTAGCGACAGGAATTGAACGCTGATATCTATAATAAAATGCCACTATTTAACATTTCGGATGCTTGGAAGTTCTAACGAATGACTCATCCATTTCATACATCCATAACATACATACATACATACATACATACATACATACATACATACATACATACATACATACATACATACATAAATACATTCATACATACATACATATTATTATTATTATGGCTGCCCCCTCGTTATCGAGTATGGCCATTGCACGAAGCTTAACTGTTACTGGTGCTGTGGTCGAATGTGACTTTTTAGCCCAGCCAAAGATCTACAATGTCTTGTACAAAATTGGCAACTATAACCTTTACTGGTAATAGCCGGCTGTAGTTGTAACTGGGCTTCATGTACCTTTGCATGTCGTTTAAGTCCTCCCGCCGAATTACACTCTCTTCCACATGCCCGACAGATATGATTAGTATGGTGTGTTACACCACCACCAGTGGCCAGATTGTCACTCATCTGTCTCGCTTTATGACTACGAAGATGACTCTTGTATGTATGACATACATACATACATACATACATACATACATACATACATACATACATACATACATATACATACATACATTCTGTCAAATGCAAGAATAACAGGCCAGATATTGTTGTTTGGGACAGAGAGGCAAAGTATGTACCATCATAGAGGTTAGCTGCCCTGCAGATATATCTCTTTGAAAATCAAAGAAAAAGACAATATCTATAGACCACTGCTTCGAAAACTCCAGCTTCTATATCAAGACTCTGAATTCATATTCATATCAATAACAATTGGAGCAGTAGTAAATACTTAAAGGAGAATCTGGATAAACTGGGATGTTTAGAAAGAGAAATTGGCCGGCTGATTCGTACAAGTCCAATCTGTGAGTGGAGCAGTAAAAGTATGCAAGACTTTTCTTAAGTTCCAAATGTAAATTGTCTGTGTTAACTACATCCAAAGAGGAAACCTTGTATCTTTGTTGGAAACCGGCTCCCTCCTCCGTGGAAGATTTATAATAATTAAAAATAGAAGAGAGACTTACATATTTACGAACATAGATACATACATACATACATATGTACATTTATATATATATATATATATCATATATATATATTATATAGATATATATATATATATATATATATATATTATATATATATATACTGTGAGCGTGTGTGCGTGTGTGTGAGTATTTGTGTGTGTATAACAGAAGAAAAGAAAATGGAGATTAGGAAGTTAATTATTGTTTATTATTAACAACAAATTGGTCATCTTCGGTTCTTACAGCCGTTTCAATTAATACTCAATAATTTAATTACAGATATGTACATTGAAGATGACTAATTTATTGTTAATAATAAACAATTATAAACTTCCTAATATCCATCTTCTTTTCTTATTTTAAATGGATATAAACTATATGCTTTATATATACTTACTATTTTAAGGATACTCATTCTCCCAAAATACTAGGTATTGAACCAGTATTTCCTTGGACGAAACCATCCCTTCATGGGGTTAACATATCCTCTAATTAATTTATATACACAACACCACACATACATATATTTATATTATATTATATATTATTATATATATATATATATATATATATATATTATATATACATACTGTTAAGGATTATGTATTTCCTAACGAACAGGACTCAGCATGTTGTGGGTGTTGGCCTCCAATCAAGACCAGCAAAAGTCATCAGCGGAGTTCCGCAGGGTACTGTGCTGAGTCCACTTCTTTTTATTGTCTATAACTATATCAATGACATTACACGTTCTATTGAACAGAGCACCATAAAAATATTTGCAGATGACTCTAAGCTTCAGCAAGTCATTAAGGGAGCATATGATCGAACAATGCTTCAATCAGACCTATGTGCAGTAAACCAGTGGGCACAAAAAACAATATGCAGTTGAACGGAAGAAAAATCTGAGCTCATCCGCTTTGGAAGAGAATGCACACTCAAACAACCATATACATTACCGTCGGGACAGCAACATGAACCATCGGATAATATCAGAGACTTAGGTGCAACTGTCAACAGCAACCTTAGTTGGAGTGTACACACCAACAAAAAAGTCGATGTTGCCCGCAGAATGTGCTCATGGATCGTCAGAACTTTCCAATCATGAAACCATCATCCTTCTCTTCTCTACATTCACGAGGCCCCACCTCGAATACTGCTGTCCATTGTGGTCCCCCTACAAAAAAAACAAGATATAATGAAGATCGAAGCGCCACAAAGATCAATCACTAAATAAATAAATGGCATGATGGGACTTGATTATTGTGTTCGACCTAAACAGCTGAAGCCCTATTCTCTGCAACGTCGCTGTGAGCGATACATTATTTGCACCATGCGGAAAATATTCCACCAATATTATTCAAATGATATTGGCATTATGTTTACAGTTCACTCAAGGCTAGGTCCCCGTGCAATGCTTTTCTAACAAAGGTCGAGATCACATCACATAAGAACATTGCAACACAATTTCTTCACTGCAAATGGTCCTGCTCTTTTCAATGTTATTCTGAAAGAAATTAAAGTAGAAAAAGATCCACAACTTTCAAACAGTACCTGGACAAATTCCTTCAGGAAATACCGGATAAACCACTACACCTGGATGCGTCTCAACCAACAATAACTCTCTACTTGAGTGGTCCATGGTGTCCAGAAATAATTAATTAAAAGACTTTTCCATGTGGTACTATTGAGCTAGTCATGGCCTGGGCCGATAATGGCCGAAACCAATCTAAGTTATCTACGTCATATATATGAATTTCTACTTGACCTCAAAAAAATGGAGCAAATACTCTCCCCAACCAGAAATGATAAGATGTTAGAAGACCTCTGTTTCACCAGCAATGTAGGTCTTGTGCACAACGTGAAGATAACTTTGACAAACTTTTTTCAGACCGCAACATGGTAGAATTCACGATGCATGGTTCAAAATAAATTACTGATGTATTCCACGCAGACGGCACCCAAACTTTGTCTTGTCTGAACTTCTACAAGGCTGAATGGAAGTCAATTGAAAAAATGGATTATCCAGCAAAATTGGCCTTTAAGTCTCTCAATGAAAGACATTAATAATAATCTTAAAGAATTTATGTCAATAATGCGAACCATTTGCATTAATTTTGTCTCAGAGAAGAGGGCAGCCACATACAAAAATATCATTCCTCGAGACAAGTGAGTCCTTATGAGACAGAGAATAAAGATCTCCTATCACTTAACTAAACAATTTATTGACAGCGAAAAAATCCCTCCCAAAAGAGAGACATTTTGAGATCGAAAATAAACTTTAACATGAATAGGAAAAGGTAGAAAGACAAACCAGGGCGGTGGGAAATATAAAAATAAACCTCAAAGCCATCTACAAGTTCGCGAAAGAGTGCACTGCAAGATAGAACCTCTGTTTGAAGAAGACGGCTCTCTAACTGCAAACCCCAAGAGGATATGTGAAGTAGTAAGTAATCAATTCCAGAGTGTCTTCACCTCTCCACTGGGTAACCGGTACTGCAGACTTACATGAAAAAAAGGCAACTATTAATTGTATCAAGGCAACGGGTGGAATCGATTTCCGTCTGTTCTCCTAAACACATGCAAAGAAGCTTTCGCAAAACCATTACAGATACTTTTTCGAAGTTTCCTTGCATGTGAACAACTTCCCAGACTGTTTTAAAAGATGGTATCATATACCTTGTCCATAAAGGAAGTAGAGCAGATGCTAAAAATCATAGGCCTATCTCTCTGACTACACATGTCAGCAAGGTCATGTAACGCATTGTCAGAATAAGACTGATCACATATCTGGAAGAGAATAACTCGCTCACAAACACACAACACGTTTT
>NC_043000.1:156600413-156602913 GCF_006345805.1 Octopus sinensis | reverse complement strand
TTGGCGGCGGCCATGCTGGAGCACCGCCTTTAGTCGGACAAGTCCACCCCAGAACTTATTTTTTGCAAGCCTAATAGTTACTTTATCGTTCTCTTTTGACGAACCGATAAGTTACGGGGACGTAAACACACCAATATCGGTTGTCAAGCGATGATGGCGACAACACACACACACACATACGACAGACTTCTTTCAATTCCTGTCTACCAAATCTACTAACAAGGCTTTGGTCGGCCCGAGGCTATAACAGAAGACATTTGCCCAAAGTGTCACGCAGTGGGACTGAACTCGGAACCATGTTTTTGGGAAGCAAGCTTGTTACCACACAGCCACACCTGCACTTATGCCACACAACTACGCCTACGCCTATGCCACACAGCCACGCCTGCGCCTATACTACACGGCCCTGCACAACACATATATATATATATGTACATGTATATATGTATATATGTATATATGTGAAGGTGAGGTGTTAGATGTGATTCCAAATTAGAGCAAGAAAGTCTTAAGAAGAACACCATGAAATGTAAAATAGGAGACTACATATAGTATTATGTACCTTCAAAGCTTTAAGTTATGAAAATTACAAATATATATTAAAACATGTTAATATTAATTAGTGCACGATTTTGTTTAATCTAATCTTATTCATTATAGACTTTTTCTTTTTTTCTTATTAGTTTTCTTTGTTTTCTCTTACAGCTAGTTCATAACAAAATGTTCCTAAGTTCATATTCGACGTTTCCGGAACTTCACAGTCTCATTTCCAAGAATCGCTATATATTTGGTGCCTGTGTTGCTTTTTATATACTAGCTGAATTCATTTAGACAGTTCTGCTGAAGGTTTTTTGCTTTCTTATTGTTAACTCTATAGCTAGATGTCGGTCTGTGAATGACTGCAGCGACCGTGTGGTATATATAGATCATAAAAGAGACCTTTGAGATGCACAAATCTGTGCAATCCCCGTTAAGTCTATTCACGACAACCTCCACCTCATGCGACACATCTTAGAAGAATGGAAAGATCTGGCTTTTGCAGGACACTGGTCAATTTGAATCAGTCTATACCCCTTAACAGAGTAGTTTATTGCTATCTGGTAGCTATCCTGAGAGTTATTGGTGTCAGACACGTCTTCAGAGGCTGGGACACCTCAATATATAGGGGCAAATGCTTACTGATCAAATTAACAAGTCCACCTTTCAGAATTTTTCAGCATCGAACGCTCAGTCCGCCGTGGACGTCTCCTTCACTTGCTGTTATATGTATCAGCGTTGGGGCCTTTACTGCGAAGGCTGGCAAGTCTGATGGATATCTCGTTGGAACTCAGTCACACTAGAGCCGTGTCTGCATACGTGGATTACGTCATTGCTATGGTGTCAAATACTTCGAATACAGAAGCGATTGACACTCTGCTAAAAGAATGCCAGGTATTTCCAGGAGAAGACGTAAAATGAGGACAAATCGGTGGGTTTGCAACTAGATAATGAAAGAGGCAAGTCCATGTCGCTGGATGGAGAGTCCGGTGAAAGTGCTCGGAGACTGGATCGGAAAAACCACAAGTTGGATAGGAAGTGAGAAGAGATCACGAACAGAGTGGCTAATCTTACTCAGAACCTGGCTGAGGTGAAGCTGTCTCTGAAATTCTGGGCGATATAACGAATGTATACATCGCTTCAGAGATATGCAACCATTTGAGTGTCGTCCCTTGTCCCAAAAAACTCTGACAAGATTACGCCGCTTCCTTTTCTAGTTTCTGCTGGACAGGAAATCCATATCTGCTGTAAGCACCCACTCCATTACATTTATATAAAACATTTTAATGACAGAGGAATGAGATATTGTATCATGGACTTCATTAGCTTACAGCCGTTTTTGCTGTATGATGAGATGCACCCATAGTTGAATGCTGGTGCAACTCCAAATAGTTTCATAGAAGCTGCGAAGACCGGCTATGAAGTGTATATCCATAATTTAGCTTATTAGCTTAAAGAAGAAAACAATTACATATATACATACATACATTCATGTGTGTGTGTGTATATATATATATATATTATATATATATATATATGTGTGTGTGTGTGTGTGTGTGTATATATATATATATATATATATATACACTTTATAATTAGGGTTCAGCAAAGATTTGCTTTACCACATACCGAAGTTTAGAAATAGCAGCCAAAAAACCTTAGCTATTTCCTCTACTTTAAAAATGGCTGCTATTTCTAAACTTCGGTATGTGATAAAGCAAATCTTTGCTGAACCTTAATTATAAAGTATTACTTAAGTTTACCGTGAAAGGGTCCTTTTTCATGCCGAATTATACTTGGTGAAATTATTCATTACTACTTAATTAATTAATTTTACCCTTTGTTATTATTGATAGTATATATATATATATATATAACGAGAATGTTTACGAAAATAAACAAAAGACGAAGGCAGGTGGAATACAACACAAACAAATGTATTAGTATGGCGCTCAGGAATAGA
>NC_043000.1:156598049-156600313 GCF_006345805.1 Octopus sinensis | reverse complement strand
ATATCTCTATCTATCTATCTATCTATCTATCTCTCTATCTATCTATCTATCTCTCTATCTATCTATCTATCTATCTATCTATCTATCTATCTATCTATCTATCAAGAGTGCTTGAGAGCAACGCGACACTCGCGATGGCGAATGGCATCGCGAGTGTCGCGTTGCTCTCAAGCAACTCTGCTGTCCTGGGTCGACCTGAGTGACTTCAACACAACCAAAGCATTCTATAGGGGTTTAGTGGACGACGAGCCTGGGGCGAACCTGGACGTTGACGAGGAGTACCTCACCCGCCTGTTCAGGACGACTTTCGGGCCAGGGCCCATGGACAACTTCCAGAGATCCCTGGCCTGGCAGTGCTACCGAGAAGCGCTACCCGTTCGGGATAAGCTCTACAGACACGGCTCGAGAAACACAGGGCCGACCTGCTGGTGGACGCGTCTGAAAGGATTAGAGACAAACACTTTCCTCTCTGGTCAATCTCTCATCAACTTCTTCAAGTATCACTTGAAGAAAAAAGTGAGAGTAGAGAGGCAAGTTTTGTCTAGCGAATGTTTTAAAAAAAGATGGGTGAATGTAGCAAGAATGGCACGTATGAATGACGAAGCCACCTTGAGCATGGTCCTATGAACCCAGAAATTGAAAACAGAGAGTTGCTTATTTCCAAAAAAAAAAAAAAAAAAGAAATATAACATGTAACTCCATTGACCGAGGTTACCGTGGTCTTTTCCGTAGGCTTTTCTTTCCACGGGTAAACCTCACCTGTCCTCCCCTTTACACTTCATATTGATGACGATCCCTATTGATCAATTTTTTTTTTTTTTTTTTCTCTTTTTTTTCTTCCTCTCCCCCTTTTTTTTAAACCCCCCTTTTTTGTCCTCTTTCTCTCCTTTTACGATCCCTTTTGATCGAAACTCCCCCTTCCTATTTTTTTCTTTTTTTTTTTTTTTTTTTAAACCTTCAAAAGAAAAGCTCTACCTTGTAATTTGTTCTATCTGTGTGCAGCCCTGTGTGGCCAATAAAGAAACATATCTATCTCTCTATCTATCTATCTATCTATCTATCTATCTCTCTATCTATCTATCTATCTATCTATCTATCTATCTATCTATCTCTCTATCTATCTATCTATCTATCTCTCTATCTATCTATCTATCTATCTATCTATCTATCTCTCTATCTATCTATCTATATTTTTATCTATCTATCTATCTATCTATCTATCTTTCTATCTATCTATCTATATTTTTATCTATCTATCTATCTATCTATCTATCTATCTATCTATCTATCTATCTATCTATTATCTATCAATCTACCTCTCTATGTGTGGGTGGGTGTTAAATGATGCACACACACGCATACATATTTATATGCGTGTTTCTATAAACATTATGAATATGGATTGCATTGATCATATACTTACAGAAACACATTTAGGTCATCAATCTGATTTCCAGGAAGTGACGGATTAATAAACATAGCGCATGGTGATCAAACGACTGCAATTAAAGGAACGTTTAGAATGAGTAAAAAGGAGGTTTATGGCTAGAATGAGGCCCTAGCAAAAACCCAGTGAAATAATTGTCACAATCGCATTACATTTGAAGTAAATATACAAAATGTACAATTCCAAAAATCTATGGAATGGTTAGAGACTATAGGCAAACTGCGGCCCGCGGGACTTTCTGAATGGCACGCAAACGAAAAATTACCTAGAATATTTTTAGTAGTGTGACCTGTTTGAAAACGAGCCATGTCTTGTGCGGCCCGCTTTTCGAAAAAGGTTACCCATGTTTTGGTGATATCCTATTGTGGAGATCATATGTCACAAAAGGATCTGATCATTTCATTGTGGAAGTGAAGTGAAAATAGGTATATAGTTGCCCCTGGCAATGAAATATTGGGTGTAGACTCTACATATACCAGACTGGATCTTAAATCCACATAGATGGAAGTTCCTAAACTGGAGTAAATTTACCACCAGCGGGTAAATTTCAACTACTCAACGGATGAAGTAACTAATTATGGATTCGTACCTTTTTTTTAAATTATAATTATGAAAAAAATTTAATTGAGAAGAAATTTCGAAATAGACTTTTCTTTTGAAAAATATTAATAAGTGTTTTTCTTTTTACCACTTTTCATGTATATATATCATGTGTTATTAATAGAGCAGTCGAATTCAGAAGATTCGGGTTGTTGTATCAGATTGTCATTGGATCAGATTGTTATTTGAAATTACAGTAATAATGTTTAAAAATTGT
>NC_043000.1:156585549-156593049 GCF_006345805.1 Octopus sinensis | reverse complement strand
ACGATTTAGATTCCTAACTACTCCCACATTTTGCGGTGCAGTGTAACCAAAACCGGGTATCTTATAGTCGTGATTCATATCGAGCCCTTCTGGGTATTAGCGCGCGTCTACGATGAGTCTACGATTTAAAAAAAATTTACCATCATTTTTCCCATTTTTAATGCATATTTTTTGCTATTATGTAAGGGAAGTAACTCTCTAAAAATGCTTATATAGTTATTTCCCTTACAAACCCGAGCAACGCCGGGCGATACTGCTAGTACTCCATAAAATCTTTATTGGTGATACCAATATTGATATTTTTCACCGATGTATGTATTAGACATACGCAAATGCGACGAATTTCCGCATAGATATTGCCTACCGCATTGCACTTACAAAATATTGGTCAGTCCGAGACTAAAGAAGATGTCCCCATATATGTATGTATGTATATACTTTTCCAGAGCATCCCTCCTTTTTTTTATATGGAAAGCTATATTGTCCAATGCGTCCTTTAATTTCTTTAAGACAGCAGCAGAGAATGATTGCTGGAATGGAGATTTTGTAGCTATTTCTCCTAAGTGGAAGACCACCATGCAGAACACTTCCAGTTTGGCTTCTGCGTTCCATTGACACGTTCACTGTGTCAATGTCCTGAGTTGTGTTTCAGAAACCGTTGTTTTGCACAAACATTTCTACTCTAACACAATGCCTCGCTGGAGGTTAATACGCAGTTTCAATGTCGGACAACGTATAATAACGTGAGTCATACTTTCAACATTCATTCCACATAGCCTACATCGATTATTACACCTGGCTTCTATTGTCTGCAAGTTTGTAGCTATTTCCACTTCTTTTGTCGTATTAATATGCATTTCTAAACGAGAATACATCGGTGACTGTTACAGGATCTGCACCTCTGCTTATCTATGATAGCTTTGCTTTCAAGGCTTCGTTTAACGTGCTGAAATTTCAGGTGATATGTGTATGTGTAAATTTATCATTTAACAATCCTAATTGTAACACACAGGCACACTTACAAGCGCGCGCACGCACACACATACACTCATCCATCTGAGTATCTGTGTGTGAGTGCGTAAATATGTATTATATATATATATCTTTCTCACTTTCTCTCTCGCTTCATACACACACACACTCATACTGTCACACACACACACACACACACACACACACACACACACACAACACACACACACACACACACACCATATATATATATATATATATATATATATATATATATATATATATATATAATATATGTTAATATATATATATGTATAATATATCTATATATATATATATATATAGTTCACAAATGAGATCCAGAGATTCTCAGTATAGAAGACACTTTGTAGTGCTCAAAAGAATCCAATTTGGACTCCGATGTCTTTACAGGGGATCGATTCCACAAGGTAAGGAAAGGTAAAAAATAGTTGAGCGGGTATGGAAGCAATTATGTGGATACATTAAATATATTAAATATACTAAATATTTTAAATATAATAGTTTGGGTATGAAATACCAAATATGTATATATGTATATATGCAAAACGAGAGAAAGCAAAAGGTGCAGACTTGTTTAACCATATAATTGCCTCCGTATATATTCTCATATTCTTTTATTCTTTTACATGTTTTAGCCCTAAGGCAGTAGCCATGCTGGGGAACCGCCAGTGTAATCACCCATTTAACGACCAATTCTATGTGACTGGCATTTGGTGAAAGAGGAAGATCGAAACTGTTGCCTGCTTTTGAGTTTCCTGCGTTGAGACCTTGGATAACAGATCAAGTGGTTTATTGAAAACATCTATCCCCCACTCCGTGTAGATCCCTCAGATGTTTTGGCAAGGCGTTAAATAACTGCGAACCCTTGAATCCCAAGCTATTGTAGTACATGTTCCTCACACTAGATAGCTGGGATCTTTGGAAAGTGCAGTGACGTCCATTTTGGAGGCTAGTATAGATCTCGATTCTAAAGTTTGGTGCCATCCCCTCCAAGATTTTCCATACATTTACCACTGCATAGCTTTCCCGTCTTTGCTTCAGGGAGTTGAATCGTAACTCTTTCAGTCTCTCCCAGTAGCTCAGCTGTTCACTGATGCAATCTTCCTGGCGTAACATCGCTGAACTGTCTCAAGTTCCGCTATTAATCTGGCACCTTAAAGTGACCACAGTTGAGAGCAGTTGTCCAGACGGCTGAGGACAAATGTTCTCCATAAAACTAGTCCTTTGTTCTCAAAATCCATCCTGACATTCGCCTCACGCTGCCACCATCTTGGTGATAGATAGATAGACACATAGACAGACAGACAGACAAGCAAACAGACAGACAGACAAACAGACAGACAGACAGACAGACAGACAGACAGATAGATAATAGAGATAGATAGATAGATAGATAGATAGATAGATAGATAGATAGATAGATAGATAGATAGATAGACTTATACGTGTGTGTATATGTAAATATATAGATACATACATATATACACATATATATAGATAGGTTTCGGCCAGGCCGTGTATGACTTAATAGCACCACCTGGTGAAGTCTTTCAGATCGTGATTCAAACCTCAATCATATATGGGACATATATATGGGACATATATGGGACATATACCATGGCCCACTCTAGCAAAGAGTTATTATTGTTGGAGACATATCCGGGGTAGGAGGTAGGTCCAGGAATTTTTGGAGAAATTTGTCCAGAGGACTTTTGAATTTTATAAGATGTGTTTCTGTTTTGGTGGATTTTGGTATAATATTAAAGAGAACTGAACCGGTTGAGATAAGTAGTTGTGTAGTAATGTTGTTATGAGTCTTGAGTTCGATTTTTGTTGTGGGCAGATAGCACGGGGGCTAAGTCTTGGGTGGATTTTAAAATTGATTCCAGCATCATTTCTACAATATTGATAGAATATTTTCCACATCACACAAATGATGTGGCGCTCGCGGCGACACCGGAGAGAGTCAAAACTGAATTGTTTTAATCGACCCCAGTAGTTAATACCTGTCATACTGTCTATCTTTCTTGTTATTGACCTCTGAAGGGCTTTCACTTTCATAATGTTTTGCTTCGTGTGGGGACATCACACAGGGCACCAGTATTCAAGGTGGGGTCGGGCAAGAGTAGAGTAGAGAAGGATGATGGTGTAAGCGTCTCTAGACCAGAAAGTTTTCAAAATCCAGGAGCACATCTTGCGGACCAAATCAACCTTGCTGTTTACGTAGAAACTCCAGCTTAGATTGTTATCAACAATTACTCCAAGGTCTCTAATGTTGTTGGATGATACTAGGGAAAGAAGGCCACAAATGACTTGTCTTTTTTTTCCTTGCCTTCTAATTTTTGTATTTCCCTTACACTTTTGTATTGTCTATCTGTCCAAATGTTTTGTCTTCTATTGCGTTTTTGTTCCATTATATATATATATATATCCCATTTAAAATTATTGTACATTTAAACACAAAAGAGACGACCCTTAACAGGCAACCTTACATGCTGGAAGTAGCAGTCAAAACAACCAAAACCACATTTAAGAGTAATTTCGAAGGGAATGAAAAAAAAATCTTTTACCTTTTTTTTTTACGGCCATACCTACTGCTAGACGAAGTTCTCATCAGTGGCAACGCCATATACATATATATATATATATAGATATAATATATTAGAACAAACTTCACCTGCGCATCAGAAAACTTAATTTACGTCATAACATGCGCAGGCTGCAATAGGCAGTATATAGGCCATACAAAAATAGCTTACGTAACAGGATGGCGGTGCATAAATCACAAATTAGAAACCTGATACCGCAAAATACCGGTCAGCGGACACATAGATAGATGTGCTGGAGGAAATGTGAAATCCGAAATTTACAACTAACCCGCTCTATAAATTCAGTGACAACGCAACTTCAACAACGCCAAAATAAAGAACTATATTTCATAAAAAAATTAGACCAGTTTAAACACCCTGGGCCAGGAATACTAAAACAAAAGATAAGTCCTCCGAAAAGGATAACCAAATTTCACCACGGCCACTACTTCAAACAGACACTCACTCTGACGGAAATATGCCTTAGTAAAAAAAAAAAAAAAAAAAAAAAAAAAGGGGAAAAAATTCTTTCGTGCAAATCTGACCCTGTACATACGATACAGCTAAGGGTCAGACCCGATTTGATTGGTCAACAAGTTGATGACGTCTAGCTCTGCTAGAATGGAACAGGATACAAACAGGGGACAGTCATAGTCAGAATATTGATGACGTCCTTTTCTGCTTGAATAGTCACCTAACAAGACAGACAGGGGGCAGATCTAATGTACTATAAGTCGTGATTGGGCAGAATCTGGATGACATCCCGCTATGCTTGACTAACGAAGCGACTGGTCAAGACAGGAAA
The DNA here is from genome assembly GCF_006345805.1 of Octopus sinensis. Lineage (NCBI taxonomy): Eukaryota > Metazoa > Mollusca > Cephalopoda > Octopoda > Octopodidae > Octopus > Octopus sinensis. The sequence goes on along the minus strand of NC_043000.1, from coordinate 156,588,642 downwards.
CAAACAAGAGGGAGTTATAATACAGCGATTGGTCAAAATAATGATGACGTCCCGTTCCACTTGATTAAAGCCACCTAACGAAACGATTGGTCAAAACATTGATGAGTCACGCTACGCTAGATTGACCACCTAAAGGCATTATAAAACCAAGCATTTCACAAAAAATCACTAGCAACCACCCAGCGAACTCCACCATGGGTCATCACAATTGCTTAAGGTAAAATGAATTCCTCGCTCTTTCGGAAACATCAATCTTCTGTATTGACCGCTTTCACCACTTTGATCTGTTTTTGTATGGAAAACGTATCGCCACCGTGGGCACTGCATCGAACACTGTGGAACATATACTTCAAACTATATATCAACTATACATGAACTATATATCAACTATACATGAACTATATATCAACTATACATGAACTCAAGATGTCTGACTCCGTTGTGTATTATAAATGAATCTTGTGTTTGACGGCATGAGCGGTCTCTTTTATAATAACTTTTTTTGATAAGGTTCATTTCAGGACTGAAACATGTTATAATGGTATATATAAAAATTAAAAATTGTATAATACAGCAGCATTTTATAACTTCATTTTTTACAAATATATATATATATATATGTGTGTGTGTGTGTGTGTGTGTGTGTGTGTGTGTGTGTGTGTGTGTGTGTGTGTGTGTGTGTGTGTGTGTGTGTGTGTGTGTGTGTGTGTGTGTGTGTGTGTGTGTGTGTGTGTGTGTGTGTGTATAACAATGGTCTTGCTGACTTATCTACCTGTAACTGGCTGCCTCCCACTCGCTTCTGCTAACAATAATCTTGAGTCGTGCGCATACATACAGACAGTAAAAAAAAAAAATGTGTAGTAACACGCACAGATAAAGGAATATGTTCGCCGAGTCTCAGTGTTACAAATCTATTCAAGCGATGGTGGGTTATACCTACTCGAAGAGAAAGGTCATTCTGGAGTAATTAAGTGTGCAGTCACCTGCTTGGTGATTTACACGTAAATCCTATTCCCTTATTTGGATCGCTGTTATTTCCGATCTCAAATTATTTGAAAAGAGGTATTGTTAGATGTAAATTGAAGCCTGCGTCTCTATTTGCATGAGGCAAAATGTTCATGTAGAGATAGATTAGATAGGTAGATAGACAGATACATACACACATATAATCATATAGTCATATGTTTATTATATATGTGTATATATATGTCTATATATGTGTGTTTATATATATATATATATATATATATATATATATATATATATATATTACATATATATTATATATATATGTATAAATATATATATGCTTGTATTAATGTATGTATATATATATATATATGTATGTATACATATATATTATGCTTGTATTAATGTATGTATATATATATATTTTATTATATATATATATATATATATATATATATATATACATACATTTATATATATAATAAGCATACATATATACATACATACAAACAGACAGACATATACGCACACATATATATGTAATTGATAACTGATGTAGGTCGATGACCGGTTGCCTGCTTTTGATGAAATCATCAGAATACCTCATGAATATACGTATTTATCTCCCTGGCAATATCTGCTGGCGTAGTTCTTTTCCTCATACTTGTCAATTAGCTCTATTACCTCATCAAAATCTTGACCTTTAGATTAAATGATCTCATTTTCTCAGAAATAAAGTCTGTTAATTGTCTGAGCCCTCCAGTTAGTCGCTCGTCCTTCAAGAAATAGCAGCTGAATCTTCTGCATAATGGATTATGTGACCCAATACATACTTAAAAAAAAAAACATAATAAATAAAAGGACAGAATGATAAAGACTTCGTTCAAAGTATTACGCAACCAGGATAGTTTGATATAAGCTTTTCATGTATGAATATGAAGAAGAGACATCACAGCTAAGCAATCTCATCTCAAGCATGATCCACGGACATGGTCTTTATGCTTTTCTTTATTTATGTTGACCGATCCATGTTATGTTACCCAGGGGTCTAACATCCCTAGTTCTTATGAAAGCTTTTATGTAAATTCTTTCACTTGAGTCAAAATAACTCACCCGGGATTTTAGAAAGATGGTGACCCCCTTCTCAGACACGGCGTACAAAGCTGGCAACTCCAACTTTACTCCGCTGAACAATTTGGATGGGCTCAGTAGAACATTGTAAACTGCTGAAATCAGAAATTTTAATCCGTTGACTCTCTACCCTCTAGTCGTGATACTCTGCGGTTACCGCTTACTCCCATCAAATCCAAGGTCCCCGTTGCAACATCTTGTTACTCTTGCAGGCTCACTCCTCTTCATTCGATGGTTGTACCTCACTCACTTTGTCATAGCGAGTTGTGTTGTTATCCAGGCCAGCCTCCACTGAAGATACTACACCTGTCAACACTCTTTACATTGGTGCGACGCTGCTACTTCAATCCTCCTTTGCTTTCCATTTATATCTTACGTTGACTTCAATACATACCGAAAAGACCTCCACCCCCACTCAGCACAAGTCACCAGAGTTTTCAAACTGCTGAAGGAGAGCTTCAACTTGATGAAGCTCTTCTTGTTATTATTTTTTTTTTCTGACCATACAGGACAATGCTGCGATGGCTCCGAGGAAATCACAGACTTCTCCATAAGAATCTCTTGCACATTTCTCAAAGCAATCCACTGCGGATACTGGAATCTCAGTAGCTAACGAATTCCAGACCTTAAACATGTCAGGTACAAAGTCAGGCCTCCAATTGGTAATCGCACGCTGTATCTTTCAATTAAACACCTTCCTGAAGCTATTCACTAGTTTACTCGGTGATGGATGTTTTCTTTTACTTCTCTGAACAAACAATTACAAAGCTGACCTTGCTACTGGATCTGCCCTTCAAGAAATACAGACTTGACTCTGATGAGTTTTACTCAGCAATTCTCCTTCAAGTTCTTTAGGATTCTCCACTGCACGTGAGCAATAGTATTATTACAGTTTGGTCATCTGACCTGGCTCTCCGTCGGTTATGATGATGAATGTTCCAGCCTGCTTGAGAAATTAACGTAGAAATGGCTGAGCATTCCAGGAGATTGAGC
>NC_043000.1:156560549-156580549 GCF_006345805.1 Octopus sinensis | reverse complement strand
AGTAAGAACAAAAATTGGTTGAGGTTCGCAACACCTGTTTTAGACGCGTTTTTTATTGATGAACAAATGGATTACATCATGAAAAAAATCGTCTTCTTCTCTGATTGTCATTGAGATGAAGGAGTCAAAAACTATATTGGTTATGAGTCAAATCTTAAATTTTAACTTTTGAGTTAAATTTTTATTCACGTGAATAGATCAGTTTTGTTTTTGGTTTATTTTATTCATGTTGTAAATGATATACTCACCAATAAAAAACGTTCTGAAACAGCTGGAGTGAACCTCAATCCATCTGTGTTCCTATTTTACTTGTTTTATACCATACCTGGAACATTCCCTACATTGGAACTGGAACATGAAGTGAACCGTGAAACTGCATATCGGAGTACGTCTATATGTTATTTAGTATATAAATGTATATTCATATCAATGAGTATATTGATCTGCCCATGTGAATGTGTATGCAAGTTGTAGAACAACTTATATATGCATTAGTATGGGCGTGAGTGTGCATATACACTGTTGATAGACGGATATGCTACTCTCGACCCTTTCTTAGTGCCCTTATTATTAAAAAACCTCGATTCAATTGAATTCTACAAATAATTAATCTGTGTGTGTGTGTGATGATGATAAAGGTGATGATCAAGATATATACATACACGAACATATATATGACCTCTAAATCCACAAGTTCTTTTTTATATATTCTCTCTGTTTATTTTCTCTTATTCCTTTCTGTTGAAGAGCGTAGGCTCGAAACGTAAAAGACTTGCTCACTTTCCCGAGCGTCAAACTAATACACCTGCCTTCGTCTTTTGTTTTTCTGTAAATTTCAACTATGTAGGTGTGTTTGTGCGTGTATATATATACACAAACACACACACACACACACACACACACACACTCACATATATATGTGTGTGTGTGTGTGTGTTGTGTGTGTGTGTGTGTGTTAATATATAGATGTATATATATATGTACTTGTGTATATACAAAAGTATATACTAAACGCACTCGCATGAAGTAGATGTTAGTGAAATCGTTAGAGGCAAACAAACACTTACAACGAAACACATGCGCACCGTAAAACATATCTCCCTCGCGCTGTCATGACAGTGAACGAGAAAATAGCATGAAGCTTGTCTTTATTTTCGTCATATTTAATGTATTTTAGCAGTGAAGTATTGCTCGTCTGTTTGCTTGTACTTTACAGCTAGAACAAAACAATAGCTATCATACATCCAATTCCTTGCATTAGATTAGAATTTTTATAATGAATTAGAAAATTTTAACTTTATAGATTTAGTAATTTATACGTTAAATTTATCTTACAACACAAACACGCGCACGCCGATGTATATACATAAAAAAATACACATACACGTATAGTTATATATATATATATATATATATATATATGTATGGGTGTGTGGTGTGTGTGTGTGTGTGTGTGTGTGTGTGTGTGTTGACAGAGTGTGTGTGTATGTATGTATTTATATATATATATGTATGTATATTATATATATATATATATATATGTATATATATATATATATATATACTATATATATATACATATATATACATACAGATATATACATATATTATATACATATATATATATATATATACAGAGGGAGATAGTGAAAGACACACACATACAAGCACATATACACACATATACACACATATCCACACATATATTTATACGCATACAAACATATACATATACGTGTATGTAATCGTGTGTATGTGTGTCTGTCTGTCTGTGTGTGTGTGTGTGTCTGTCTGTGTGTGTGTGTATCTAGTTTCCGTCCTCAATAAATTTTATAGATTAGTGTATGGCTGACTTCCCTAAGAACTGTCAATTAATGACAAGCCGTCAAAAGCCGTATGCGAAATAAGCTATCCACTATGGTGCTAGCCTAATTCATGACTTCTTGAGAAGCAAATGATCTGTGCTATTTATTGGAAAACGAACTAGGTACATCTCTTCTGAGGAGCAGTCAACAAACCGTGAAAGGATCTATTAGTAGACACCCCGTCTCTTATTTCTGCCTATCAATGGTATAGAAGGCGGCGAGCTGGCAGAACCGTTAGCAAGCCGGGCGAAATGCGTAGCCGTATTTCGTCTGCCGTTACGTTCTGAGTTCAAATTCCACCGAGGTCGACTTTGCCTTTCATCCTTTCGGGGTCGATAAATGAAGAACCAGTTACGCACTGGGGTCGATGTAATCGACTTAACCCCTTTGTCTGTCCTTGTTTGTCCCTTCTGTGTTTAGCCCCTTGTGGGCAATAAAGAAATAGGTATAGAATACATGTGCTTTACAGTCTTATTCTTATTGAACTATTGAACCCACAGTGAAACATTATAATATTTAAATTTATTTATATTCATCTTATTTACACTGTTTAGTGAACACATACCTACACACATACACACGCATACACCCACACATACACTCACACACGGACGAGTGAATGCCTATGTGTATGTGATATGTTTGTCGTTTAAAAACAGACTTGCATTTTAATTGCATGGACTATATTGTGTGCATACCTGCGAAAGCAAAAATGGGATTAATCTACATGTAATGGTTTTGCACAACTCATCAGGTACGGTTGACTGCATTCGTCATCTGCTTGGTAAATATTAATAGATAACAGCTGAAAGATTTAAACGCCGCTCAGCTGGCCACAGTATTCTGTATTATTATATGATGTCGTGTGATTTACATTACAGACTTGGAGTGTTTGTTTTAATTTCATAGGAAAGATACCCACCAAAAGCTTGAAATATCATCCATTAATTTTTGTTCCGTTAGTTTTTGTTCTCTGAGAGTGCACAACGTTTCATCACCGAATCGGTGTTACGACTTTATGTCTATGTAATTTTATCAAACGAAGAAACTGGATCCCAAATATATGTCAAAGAAAATATGGTATATTCATTATAAAATTCTCTCTCGAGACACAATAGATATTACAGTGAGTATTCATTTCAACAGCCACCGTTGGAATAAAGACATTCACTTATTTAACAACACCATACACACACACACACACACACACACACACACACACACATATATATATATATATATATATATATAATATATTTAACAACACCGTACACACACACACACATACACACACACACACACACACATATATATATATGTTGTTAAATAAGTGAATGTCTTTATTCCAACGGTGGCTATATATATACGGGGACGTAAACACACCAACATTGGTTTTCAAGCGATAGTGGGGGGGGGGGACAAACACAGACACATACGGACAATCTTTGAAGCTAGCACTTTTTGCCTGATTACAATATATTCTATCCTGGTTATGTAACCTACATATACAAAGACTTTTTTTTTGTTGTCTGCCCAACACCGATCGACAGTTTAAATATAAATTTTTATTTGGATGACCTAGATGATATCATACAAAATATCTCCCGTTATAGTAATGAAGTTTGCTATCTTTTGTTAGCTTTAACCGACAGTCACTCTAAAAATAGACGTGGCTGAGGCATCAGCCCAAAATAGCACAGATAACAAATGCATTGTTATCTCTTTTTATCTTCCGGTGTTTTAGTAATACAAACTAAACCTTAAACCTTACTCTAATTTTATAATACAAGTGGAAAAATATAACCTTCTAAGGTTACGTTGGCAATATGACCTGATCGCATATAAAGGGTTCAAATAGGTTGAGCAGCGAATGACTCGGAGTATGTAGTTTTGTGTGTTTCATTCTCAGATTGCGTAAGTTCTTGGCCAAAGCTCCCAAAATTGTGACTTTATGCCTTTGTAAAAATCCTCTTCTTCTTCTTCTTTTTCTTCTTTTTCTTCTTCTTCTTCCCCTCCTCCTTCTCCTCCTCCCCTCCTTCTTCCTCATCCACTTTTGTTCCTCTTGGAACAATTGGTAGTGTTTCTCGGAAGTTTCCTGAGAATTTCCCATCATGGAATTGCAATTTCTAATGTTTTTGTGAGCCGTGGTACATTCGTCCCAGACAATTAAGTGATATTTTTGTATCGGTTCACGCATTGCTGAATTTTTAAATATATTACAAACTGGATCTGGTTGGTTAGATAAATGTATTTCGAAAACTAGCCTTGTCACACTCTGTGTCACGCTGAATCTCCCCGAGAACTACGTTAAGTGTACACGCGTTACGAAGTACTCAGCCACTTGCATGATAATTTCACGAGCAGGCTATTCCGTTGATTGGATCAACTAGAACTCTTGCGTCGTAGCAGACAGAGTGGCGGTTATTATGTTTGTACGCTTGGGTGTTTGTATATAATATGTATTTGTGTATATTCACATTGTGTCGCTTGTGTGTGTGTGTGTGTGTGTGTGTGCAAGTACATATGTGTATGTGAAGCGTGTGAACCTACATCTAGAACTTGCTAAATGGAGCTTAAATGTAAAGGTAACTTGAATGTTTAATGGGTAGTCCGACCTCCGGGTAGTAACGTTGCTGCAATCCCAGAAGTAGCAGAAGCTAAAGCTTATTTTATTTTCTTGACGAACTTTAGCCAGGGGGAGTTTAATTACAAATATTTTCCCAGTACCTCCTGGAGCATCTACGAAATAAAGTCCTCTTCTGTTATTGTTAATACTTTCTATGACAGTGGAATACACACATCGTAGATCAGGTAGAAGCTTGGGAAGATTATCATTTATGTTCGTCCTTATCAAAGGAAATTTCTCTCATTATTTCAGTGGACAGAGTGTTATGATTCCCTCTATTAGTTAGTGGAAGACTTAAATTTTGTACAGGTTCACCTCCCATGGAAATAATTTGATCTTCTATTTTAATTAAAGCCGCATTGTATATAGCATTAATGAAACCGATAACTTGCTCAAGATTATTGAACTGCAGTTGGTGCTTGAAATCTTCAACAAGATCATTTCTGAACATATTCCACACTTAAACAGGATTATTTACTTCACAATTTTTGAGAATAATATCAAAAGGACATCTAAAATTCTTAGGTGTTATTTATATTTTTTTTTCACTACCCACAAGGGGCTAAACATAGAGGGGACAAACAAGAACAGACAAACGGATTAAGTCGATTACATCAATCCCAGTGCGTAACTGGCACTTAATTTATTGACTCCGAAAGGATGAAAGGTAAAGTCGACCTCGGCGGAATTTGAACTCAGAACGTAACGGAAGACGAAATACGGCTACGTATTTCGCCCGGCGGGCTTACGTTTCTGCCAGCTCACCGCTTAGATGTTATTTATATTGAAGTTTATTTTTATGTAGCTTCCCATTGCTGATCATTTGCGAGCAAACTTGAAACACGCTTCTCGATATGTTCTGCAAATCTCACCATCAACGTGTTTCAAACTTTCCCATGAAGTTGGTCCTCTTTTTACACGAATTTACATGAAGAAGCATTCTGAGATGAAAGCAATCATTTTGGTTAGGATGTACAGTATATAATCTACCAATTGTTGATCAATTGTTGATCCAAATTTCATACCAGAATGACCTTGAACCTTTGTAACTATTTTGCGTCCGTTCCATTTATTATTACTCCATGTGTAATAAGAAAGAGAGAGAGAGAGAGAGAGAGAGAGAGAGAGAGGAGAAAGGGAGAAAAGAAGAGAGAGAGAGAGAACGAAAGAGAGAGAAAGATAGAGAGGGAAACTAGACAGATACAGAAGAAAGAAAATCATAGAGAGATGGTGTCTGGTCTTAGTTTCACTTTGTGAGACAGACAAGTAGGCAGAATTTTCTTTCATAATATATATAATATATATATTATAGATAGATAGAAGATAGATAGATAGATAGATAGATAGATAGATAGATAGATAGATAGATAGATAGACAGATATAGATAGATGCCATATATATATATATATGTATATATATATAATATATATATATATATATAGTTATATATATAACTATATATATATATATATATATATATATATATAATATATATATATATATATATATATTATATATATACTTGGTCGACGCTGAATTAGATCATTGCAATTGGAGGTGAATTAGATTTATTTACGTTCACATCAGTTTTACCTAAAATGATGGCAAATTTCTGAGAAGTTAAATAAACTTATTAAATGCACAATTTTAGAGAGCAAATGAAACGAGCATGAAAACTTGGGTTTCAGTCCTTGGCCACGGATCTGTTATAAACCGTAAGACAAAACACCAATATCGAATGTCAGATAACTTGATCGGGAACAAATCTAAAACAGTGGAGATACTCACTGAGTTAACTTGATATATATCCAGAAGACATTGGTGAAAGCTCTTGCATGTAACAACACCGTGTTGTATCACACATTTCCCTGAAGAGGGAAAAAGTCCTCAGACTCTACGTTTAACTTTTATAAGTTTTCTCCTGCTCTACAGCTGCAACGCGAGCCAAGTGTGGGAAATAACTATCCAAGCCGAGAAGCTATATCCATCCTGTCGACGTACTCACAACCTGTATCAGATAGTCTCTTTATTTTTGGTTGGTATTGTAGATCAACAGCCGTCGCCGATTAGCCTCAACGCCAGTAAATTGATGAATGCATTCTGTTTTCAACCAAATAATAGTTCAGAGTCACCTGAAATGAAAATAAATCTCCATTAGATATGAGTTAACCCCTTGAGGATGACATCATAATAAATGAGATGATAACAATCTTGTGGAATGAAACACAAGCCTTCCACTATGAAATAGAAATAGAAATGGTGTTAAGTGAACAACTATCCCCTTGCTTGTATTCATTCAGAGTAAAATAGAAATTAATTGGCCGAGAATAGGAGCTGATAGATCGAAAGTGATACTAAAACAAATACAACTACAACTATAAACATTGCTATATGTGACTGTGGCACAAAGGCACAAACAAGGGAGTACCTGTGGTGACACCTATACCGCAAGGACCATAAACTTTAATAAAGATGATGACGAATGTGTTTAGATTTAGCCATAGGCGCAGGAGTGGTGATGTGGTAAGTAGCTTGCTAACCAACCACATGGTTCCGGGTTCAGTTTCACTGCGTGGCACCTTGGGCAAGTGTCTTCTGCTATAGTCTCGGGCCGACCAATGCCTTGTGAGTGGATTTGGTAGACGGAAACTGAAAGAAGCCCGTCGTATATATGTATATATATATGTATGTGTGTGTGTTTGTGTGCCTGTGTTTGTGGCCCTAGCATTGCTTGACAACCGATGCTGGTGTGTTTATGTCACCGTCACTTAGCGGTTCGGCAAAAAGAGACCGATAGAATTAGTACTGGGCTTACAAAGAATAAGTCCCGGGGTCGATTTGCTCGTCTAAAGGCGGTGCTCCAGCATGGCCGCAGTCAAATCACTGAAACAAGTAAAAGAGTATTGTCAAGTTTTGTAATTTGTTTATTTCGCAAGAACCGGTATAGGAACAAGGATCAAATTGTCGTAAACTGCGAATTTCTATCTCGCCGTAGCGGAAGCACAAACAATAGCTGAAAGGATGAGAAGGGGTAACATCAACAGTGATCCTGTGGCGAAGGATTCAATTGTGATCCCCCGTTTATCTTAATCGCAATATATATAAGAAAAAGGAAACGGACTAATCTGCATAAAACTCACACATGCCTTGTGACTGGCTGTTTTTAATTATTTAAACAAATATACAGCATTTGTTATATATTCATTAGGAATTCAATACATGACACTGGCCACCAAAATTTAATTCTTCTTCGTCTCTGTCAAGAATTCACAGCGACCTCGAACCCACAAGAGTAAACAAGAGAGAGAAAGACAGGCAGAAACAAGAAAAATGCCACTTGTATTTGAACACTTTGCAAATATTCTTTTAAAAAACTTTTCGTTTAATTTTTACAAAATTTAATTGTTTTCCGTACTTACAGTTGAAAAAGTCTTAATGACCGAAACCGGTACTGAAAGTTTTTTTTTAAATAAAATTATTGTAGCATTTTCTACTTTTTCCATATATATATATCAACTCATGTGTTCCTTTTCAACCTTCTACATATACATTCATACATACATACATACATACATACATACATACATACATACATACATACATACATACATACACACACATATATATATATATATATAAAGGCGCATGGTTCAGGGGTCAGAGCGTCGGGTTCACAATCATGAAGTATCGAGTTCGATTCCCGGACCAAGCTGTGTGTTGTGTTCTTGAACAAGACACTTAATTTCAGGTTGCTCTAGTTTACTCATCTGTAAAAATGAGTTGCGACGTCACTGGTGCCGAGCATTATCGGCATTTGCCTTTCCTTTGGATAACATCGGTGGCGTGGGGATTGGTAATTTAGTCGCCGACAACTCGACTGTAGTACTGGGTTACATGGTACCAGTAGCAGGATTTTCCTCACCTGATAATATAGGTGTGTGTGTCGATAGAGGTTTCCAGAGGAAGGTGAACATATGTTAGCCTGTAACTTTCATTCATGCTAGAGAAAAATTAAGAATGGGTAACCTGCAAGCAAAGGTACTTGAAGAGGAGTCAAACTGAATTTATAACTTACAGCTTTAAATTACGTTACACATCTTCAGCTTTACTTGGAAACATATGTAGAACGAATTTACCGTCTCCATCCTACACATACCAATTTATAATCACATAATTATCAATTTTCATTGTGCAATCGTCAGTTATATAGTAGCAATCATCTAATCGAAATCTCCAGCAAATTTGACATTGCACGAAGTACATAACATACGTTGCTTAATAAACTTTGTTGATCAAGTTCCACCTGCTTTATGTCATTTATACAAGCCGTATATCTGCTTGAAGTTAACTAACTGCCTATCTTTTGGGACTTTTGGATCGCACTTCTCTATTACCTTATAATTATAATATATATATATATATATATAGTTCTAAAATTCCTGTAAAAGATGAACGCAGTAGTTGTACTAACAAGTAATGCTCGTAGCCACTTCAACATGGCTGGTCTGTTCGAATGGACTTTAATGTGATATTCTAATCCAAAAGGACATCTCCTGTAGCGTGTTAACGATGCATAGCTGCATAATATACACATAGATATGTATGTATATATATATATATATATGTATATATATATATATATATCTGTAAATTTAATATGTGACAATTATTCAGTAGCCATGATAAAACTCCGAGTTTCGGATGCCGAGGTGGAAAACCACGCCACCATCTCTTCAGTTATCCGGCCATCGGGAAAATGTTATGAGAAATGACCGTTATATAAAGGAAAATAATTGTCACATATTACATTTACAGATAAATTCCTCTATTTACATGATATCAAGGTATCTTTCTTTTTTGTTGTCATACCATTTTTATCAATATATATATATATATATATATATATATATATATACACGCACACACATTCACCATACTTGACCGCTAAATCTACAAGCTTTTTTTCATTCTCTCTCTCTCTCTCTGCTTATTTTCTCTTATTCCTTTCTGTTGGCGAGCACAGGCTCGAAACGTAAAAGATTTTTTTATTTTCCTGGGCGTCAAACTAATACACTTGTTTGTTGCTCATACGCCTGTCTTCGTCTTTTGCTTTTTCTATAAATTCCAACTATATATATATATAAGGTGTGCGCACATATATGTATATGTAAGATATATATATAGGCGTAGGAGTGGCGTGTGGTAAGTAGCTTCCTTACCAACCACATGGTTCCGGGTTCAGTCCCACTGCGAGGCACCTTGGGCAAATGTCTTCTACTATAGCCTCGGGCCGAACAAAGCCTGTGAATGGATTTGGTAGACGGAAACTGAAAGAAGCACGTCGTATATATGTGTATATATATATATATATATATGTATATATATATATATATATCTATATATATAATATATATATGTATATATTATATATATATCTGTAAATTTAATATGTGAATTATTCAGTAGCCATGATAAAACTCCGAGTTTCGGATGCCGAGGTGGAAACCACGCCACCATCTCTTCAGTTATCCGGCCATCGGGAAAATGTTATGAGAAATGACCGTTATAAAAGGAAAATAATTGTCACATATTACATTTACAGATAATTCCTCTATTACATGATATCAAGGTATCTTCTTTTTTGTTGTCATACCATTTTTATCAATATATATATATATATATATCTATATATATATATACACGAACACACATCACCATACTTGACGCTAAATCTACAAGCTTTTTTCATTCTCTCTCTCTCTCTCTGTTTTTCTCTTATTCCTTTATGTTGGCGAGCACAGGCTCGAAACGTAAAAGATTTTTTTATTTTCTGGGCGTCAAACTAATACACTTGTTTGTTGCTCATACGCCTGTCTTCGTCTTTTGCTTTTTCTATAAATTCCAACTATATATATATATATAAGTGTGCGCACATATATGAATATGTAAGATATATATATAGGCGTAGGAGTGGCTGTGTGGTAAGTAGCTTTCCTTACCAACCACATGGTTCCGGGTTCAGTCCCACTGCGAGGCACCTTGGGCAAATGTCTTCTACTATAGCCTCGGGCCGACCAAAGCCTTGTGAATGGATTTGGTAGACGGAAACTGAAAGAAGCACGTCGTATATATGTGTATAGATATATATATATATATATGTATATATATATATATATATATATATATATATATTATATGGGGGTGGGATGTTGTGTGTCGGTGTTTGTCTCCCCAACATCGCTTGACAACCGATGCTAGTGTGTTTACGTTCCCGAAACTTAGCGGTTCGGCAAAAGACACCGATAGAATAAGTACTAGGCTTACAAAGATAAGTTCTGGGGTTGATTTGGTCGACTAAAGGCGGTGCTCCAGCATGGCCACAGTCAAAGATGATTGAAACAGAGTAAAAGAGAGTAAAAGATATATATATATATATATAATTATAAGTAATACTAAGCAATAAAGGGTTTAGCAACGAATTGCCTTACCACATACCGAATTTAGAAATAGCACATACCGAATTTAGAATTTACCGAATAAGGCAATTCGTTGCTAAACCCTTTATTGCTTAGTATATATAATTATATATACACACACAAATATATACATTTATATATGAGTAGATAGAAAGATACCTATGTAAGTATGTATCTATACATTCTATGAATGTATATATATATAGCGTGAACGGGGGTCAAAGATTCAAACGAGATTCTTGATGAATTACTCATAAGGAAAAAAAATACTGCAATTTTGTTTAGGGTTACGGAAACGAAGGCGATACAGAAGGGGTTTAAAAAGTAGTGCGTAGTAGACAAAACGACGGAGGAGTATAAGGACTAAACGTCTTTTTCATCACAGTACCAGGAACAGTAGTAGTAGTAGTAGTAGTAGTAGTAGTAGTGTAGTAGTAGTAGTAGTAGTAGTAATACTAGTAGTAGTAGTAATAGTAGTAGTAGTAGTAGTAGTAGTAATACTAGTATTAGTAGTGGTAGTAGTAATAGTAGTAGTAGTGGTAGTAATACTAGTAGTAGTAGTGGTAGTAATAGTAGTAGTAGTAGTAGTAGTAGTAGTAGTAGTAGTAGTGTAGTAGTAGTAGTAGTACTGGTAGCTATTTCGTTGTTGCGGTTTGTTGTGGCTGTTTTTGTTCTTGCTAATGTCATCGTCTTTGTGACAGCGAACATGCTGACCCTTGTTTGATATATGTTCTGTTCATGGGTTTGTACTTAAGAAAAAAAAAGCTATTGAAGGGAAGAAGGATAGCGGTGGGGTGGTTGGTGGGAACTACCTAGACGATTGTGTGTGTGTGTGTAAACAAACACGTACGTATGTGTATACATGCATAAATGCATACATATATATGTATATTATATATATATTATATATAAGAATAATATATATATACCTACACACATTATATATATATATATATATATATAGAATAGATAGATTAGATAGATAGATAGAGAGAGAGAGAGAGAGAGATAGATAGATAAATAGATAGATAGATAGATAGATAGATAGATAGTAGATAGATAGATAGATAGATAGATAGATAGATAGATAGATTGATAGATAGATAGATAGATAGATAGAGATAGATAGATAGAGAGAGAGAGAGGAGAGAGAGAGATAGAGCGATAGATATACATCTATGCGTATACATGACATATACAAATATGTGTGTATATGACATATATATATATATATATACAGCGAGAGACAAAGATGGAGAGAGAAAGAAAGACACGGACAGAGAGCGAGAGGAGGAAGGAGGAGGAGAAAGAGGTGATTGAGCTAAGGATACCACACACACACACACACATACATACATTCATATTAGAGAGAGGTAAGGAAGAGAAGTGATAGAGAGAAATAAAGAAAGGGGAGAGAGAGAGAGAGAAAGAGAGAGAGGGGTAGGTTGGTGTGATACTTAGTGACTTTATTATCCAGTTTTGATCAGTTGTGGAAAATAGTCCGTCAAACCGACTTCTTTTACTCGACACGTGTGTTTTGGCACGTACACAGTCACATTCTAGCGTATGTATATGCTTGTACGTATGGATTTATGTATGCATGTATGCATGTATGTATGCATGCAAGTAGGAAGGTAGGTAAGTAAGTAGGTCGGAAGGTAGGTAGGTAGGTAGGTAGGGGGTAGGTGGGTAGGTAGACAGGTATGCAGGTAAATGGGTAGATGGGTATGTATCTATGGACGCATGTATGTACGTACGTATGTGTGTGTAGGTGAGTACGCATGTATGTTAGCACGTACCTATGCACGTACGTTTGTATGTACATACGTATGAATGTATGTATGTATGTATGTATGTATGTGTGTTTGTTTGTAAGTATGTATGTATGCATGTTTGTATGTATGTATGTATGCATGTTTGTATGTATGTATGTATGTATGTTTGTATGTCATGCATGCCTGAATGCATACATGTATGCACTATGTATGTATGTATGTATGTATGTATGTATGTATGTATGTTTTTATGTATGTATGTATGTATGCATGCATGTATGTATGTATGTATGCATGTTTGTATGTACGTATGTATGCATGTTTGCATGTATGTATGTATGTATGTATGTATGTATGTATGCTTACATATAAGAGAACAAAGTGTATATACTCCGCTGTATATAATATATATATAAATACGAAATGGGACAAGAACGCAAAACATCCAGATAGACGATAAAAAACACGGACGGGTCATTCGAAGCCTTTAATCTTCAGTCAAGAACCGGATCATCAATCAGCCGAAATTTCGAGGATGATTCGGTTCTTGACTGAAGATTAAAGGCTTCGAATGACCCGTCCGTGTTTTTTGTATCGTCTATCTGGATGTTTTGCGTTCTTGTCCCATTTTGTATTTTTATATATATATGTATGTATGTAGGTCGGTTCGCATTCTTACGTATACATCTTGGACAAATGTCTTCTACTGTGGCCTCGAGCCAGCTAAAGATTTATGAGTGGATTTGATAGACGGAAACTGAAAGAAGCCCGTCGTAGATATGTGTATGGGGGGCATGTATGTGTTGTGTGTCTGTGTATGCCCCCCCCCCATCACCGCTTGACAATCGGTACTGGTGTGCTTACGTCCCTGTAAGCCAGCAGCTCCGCAATAAGTGACCGATAGAATAAATACCAGGCTTCAAATATAAGTTCTGAAGATGATCTGTTCGTTTAAAACTCCTTAAAGACGGTGCTCCAGCATGGCCGCAACCAAATGACTGATACAACAAAAAGTATAAAAGAATAAAAGAACGCATTCATTCATGGATGTATGTGTGATCATGTGCGTATGTATATGTGTATGTGTGTGTGTGTATACGTATATGTATTTTCGCTATGTGTATATATAAAATTGTGTGCACGTCTATATATGTACATATTTCTGTGTTTGTATTTAACTGTGTGTGTGTGTGTGTGTGGTTTGTTGGAAGCTTGCGTGGCACCTTGGGCAAGTGTCTTCTGCTATAGCCTCGGACCGACCAAAGACTTGTGAGTAGATTTAGTTCCGGGTTCGTTCCCACTGCGTGTCACCTTGGACAAATGTCTTCTACTCTGGCATCGAGCCAACTAAAGATTTACGAGTGGATTTGATAGAGAGAATGTAAAAGAAGCCCGTCGTATATAGGACTTTGTGTGTGTGTCTATCTGTCTGTTTGTGTGTATGCCAGCAATATCAGTGCGCTCGGCAAATCATGACGTTTAAGCTACATGCGAATAGGTCAAAACCGTATTCGAAAAAATCAGCTTGTTGGAGCCTTCTAAGATGTGTAAAAAAAGAAAGAAGTCAGTCATTTTACTATAGTTGTCGAGAACTCAACTGTCAGTTAAATACATTTTGAAATCTGATGATTACTACGAGCGTATGAAAGCGCTAATTAAACTTTATGAACATTACAAATATTTTTTTAATGTTTAACACACTTCAATATTGTAAATGTTTTTATACAATGATAAAAAAACGTAAAAACCAGACCATATTTTAACTTTATTCAAAAATATAAAACAAAGCGCGTAACCAGTAATTTGTAGGCAACCTCTCCGAAAGCCATTTATGGATTCTCATTTTGATAAGCATTTTGATAAGCATACCGTTCTCTCCTGTGTATTTGTGTCGGTTTAAGAGACGGTTGGGTTGTTTAAAAGGAATGACAAAATGTTTCAATGTGTTTGTTATTGAATACTTTTGAACGGACATAATACAATCAAGTTGTGTAACTTACTGGATTGAATGCACTTAATTATCTGCATCTTTGGCTAAGTCAATCTGGTAACTTCATGGGCTCCCCTACTGGTACATGTATAGAAAATGTAGAAATGTTCTAGTAAAGGATTAAAAAGCCGTTAAAAATCATCTATACAGCGGCCCCACTTATATGAATGCCTGTAGAAGCATTTGCTTAACATTTTCACAACAAATCCATTACGTAACTTTTATAAACTTCTACATTATATCAGAGAGGAGAGAGAGACATCTGCTATGAAATTATACAGTTTGTTCCAAAATATCCAATTCCATTCCGGTTAATATTTCAAGTTTTCGTTTTTTATGTCTTGCTTCTTTTTGTCTATGGCAACGAACATCCTAACATATTTGACAACTTCTTAATGGCCGAAACAACAATCAGGTTTCACATTTCCAGCTCAAGAAAATTCAGATCGTTTACCAAAACTTCTGTGTTCTGAGGAATGATTTCTCATGTTACTCTTACAGAACATTCAGCTATTTCAGCCTAAATCATGCACCTCGATTTTTACAATTGCTTCAGCTATTTCAGACCAAATCATAAACACCTCTCACAAAACCTTTTGTGCCAAGCAAGAAAGCCACTATTTTCATACGGAGTTGTAAAAGGAGTGAGCTAACGCACCCCACCATACATACACCGTGGAGCTGGTTTGAATAATCTGAAATGGATTTTGTTTTATAGTCAACTGGTTAGAGTAACAGACAAGTTTCAGCTTTATTAAACTTCCTCAGTGAAATCTATTCATTGCATTATTCCAAAGGTCCCGGTTATCACGTCTAGAGTGAGGATTCAAGGCCCCACGGCTATTTAACGCCTTACGAAAACATCTCACGGATCTTCATGGAGTAGGGGTAGATGTTTACAAGGAACAACTTGACCTCCAGTTATCCAAGGCCTCAGATGAACTTATATCACGGCAGGAAACTAAAAAAAAAATAAGGGCGACAATGTCGAGCTCTCTCCTTCACCAAATGCGAATCACATAAGATTGGCCATTGAAAAGGTGATCGCACTAGCGGTTCTTCAGCATGGCCACAACCTTAGGACTGAAAAAGAATAAAAGAATATTATTGATATTGATGATGATGATGATAATGATGATGTTGTTGTTGTTGTCGTCGTTTTACTTCTCAGAGCGCTCGATCTTGTTTGCTCTGGAAGATTCTGTGAGAGCTGACAACAGCCTGCTGTTACAGGTCTCACAGAGTCTCTTTCTGCACATTATAAGCTTTGGTACTTGGTTGTTAATTATCGTGGGAGACATTCAACATCCAAGAACCAATCTGAAAATCCTAGCTGTCCCCAGCAGCACAGTTTTGGGGGCTTGCTCTGCTCTCATGTCAATTCCAATTTCTCTGACATATCTTTTGGCTTTGGTTGTTAGTACTCCGAGTGTCCTTACAACTACTAGAATGATAGATACTATCCACATAGTCCAGATTCTTGCAATTTCGTCTTTCAGTAGTTTGTCCTTTCCAACCTTTTCCAGTTCTTTGTCGCTTAAGCATGCATCCCCAGCTATTGCAATATCTATAATCTTGGTGTCCATTTTTCTCTTACCTACCACAATATCCGGTCTCCGAGCATCGATTAGGGAGTCACATTGTACTGTAAAATTCCACAGTATCTTATATTCCTCGTTCTTGGTGACTCCTTCTGGTTCATGCTCGTACCATATCCGTGCTCTGTCCATACTGTACTTTTCACATAGCCTCCAGTGGACAAACACAGCGACGTTATCGTACCTCCTTTTATAGTGCTTTTCGGCCAGCTTAGTACACCCACTCACAATATGTGAGATTGTTTAGTTTCTGCTGCCATACATCCTACAAAGAGGCGATTCGCTATTATTATCTATTTGGAACTTGGTGTAATTAGATTTCAGATCTTGTCTCTGGGCGATACCATCAATACTTCAGTGCACCCTTTCAGATCACATTTGAATGTTGATCTTGTCTTTTCCTTTGATTTCTTTGAGGTCTTGCCTATGACGTGGTTTCATTTTTCAATTGTTTGCTCTTCCATTTTCATCTTGTTTCCTAAATTTTTGTGGGTGCATCACATTTTCAGTAGGTATTGTATTGTTAATTCTGACATCGGCAAGCAAGGATTCACTCTGCTGTTTGAAGCACCATCCCAGACTGTTCTTAACACATGAGCATCAGTTGTCAAGCGATGGTAGAGGAACAGACAGACGGAAACACACACACACACACACACACACACACACACAACACACACACACACAACACATATACGACGAGCTTCTTCCAGTTTCCGTCTACCAAATCCACTCACAAAACATGGACGGCCCGAGGCTATAGTGGAAGACACTTGACCAAAGATGCAGGCTTGGGTGTGATAAAGAGCTGTATGGACATGCTCAAAGTATGTATATAGGTTGAAAGTTATCTAAACTGCAGCATTCATCTTGAGAAGTTATAAAAGTACCTTTTATAACTTGTAACTTAGCGGTTCGGCAAGTACCAGGATTACAAAGAATAAGTCCTGGGATCGATTTCTTCGACTAACACCCTTTGAGGTAGTGCTCCAGTATGGCTCAGCCAAATGACGAAAACAAGTAAAAGAATAAAATATTATATTATATATATATATATATATATATATATTATATATTATGTATATATATACATATATATATATATATATATTATATATATATATATATATAATAATTATATTATATATATATATATATATATATAATTAAATAGTATTCACTTCCGGACTCTCCCACTTTGTGAGTGCCTCAGTTCAAATCGCACGTGTCTTGAATGGGCTGGAGTATTTCTATTTTGGATTTATTTGGGGTATTTAGTTGTGCTCATGACTTAGTGTTCTCTTCTTCCGTGGGTATGAGTAAGTATCTCATTTACTTCTTTGCCACATGTATCACTGACGAAGGGAGGGTTCTTTTTGAACTAACTCTGAAATCGGTCCGATATGGTAATAATGGAATGTTTTAGAAATTTCTGTCGGCCTTTTTTTGAGTAGCGTGCGTACTGAGAAAAAAATTATATGGTAAATGGACAATATGTCCAATTTTCGGCATATTTGGCATTAGACATTTTTTCGTTTGCCCTTATTTATAAGTTATATATATATATATATCAATTTGAGCCTATTTAGAGCATACGCATTTTCAGAAAGAACGAAATTTGTTTGCCTTTATTTGCATTGCAGTAGTGCAAGTATTGGCAATATTTACATGAACTAATGAAAGAACCTTCTTTCGGGAAAAAGTATATTATCCGAAACGTTAAAATTATTTTCCCGATGGTCTATGAACTTCGAAAACGATACATTTGACGCACGCACGCATACACACACACACACACACACACACACACCACACACACACATACACACACACACACACACACACACACACACATATAATTCTGAAGAAGTTGTTTCAGAAGAAAAAAGCTTTAAGAATATGTTGGTAACCTTTATGGGTTATGCTTAGAGCTACAATGCATGATGCTTCATTATTTTTTCTATCGCATTCAGGGTTAGTTCAAAAAGAACCCTCCCTTCGTCAGTGATACATGTGGCAAAGAAGTAAATGAGATACTTACTCATACCCACGGAAGAAGCGAACACTAAAATGAATGACAGATCGCTCCTGAAATATAGCGGGATACTCTGCTGCAAGTAGCAAGATGTTGGTGAACTGTGAAATTAAAAAGATTATGAGACATGCACAGGAGCAACGGATTTTATTTACGCTTCATTTTTGAACTCACTATTCATGGATCAATACAGTACAAAGCCGTAACCACTCAGCCATTTCTTCTGCGCATTGGAAAATACAATATAGTGCTTACAGTCACTTCCGATGCAAGGGTAGCGGGTTAGAGGTTCTTGCTTAGAAACATATTACAATGCCAGAAGCGAAGTATGTGTCAGGGTTTTGTATTATCATTTATCGAACATTTTTGTTTTTCTTTCCTATGCGCACAAAAGCGCAGAATCACACACACATACACACACGCACACATTAAACTGGCTCACACATCACATCCCACTTGTATGATAATGAGCCATTCACTTATGTAAATAGCTGTTAAAGGTGGTGACGTGTGAAACTAACTAAGGTGAGTGAATGAGAAGGAATTTTTTATGGATGTGAGGTATTCGGGGAGAGCAAACTATTTATGAAAAATAGCTTGCGGATGTATCTGGGAATTTCTCAGACGTATCTTGCTGATATGGGGCAGCCACATATGTATAGCAAAATTAAATAAACCTGAGTGATAGCACTTTTATCGGCCTCTTCTAAAGAATTTTCTTTAATGATTTTTATTAATTGACGTCAGCTGATCGTTATCTTTGTAGTTAACTGTATCTGCCCCAACCTTATCGTTATAAAATATCCTTAAAAAGAGAGGGTGAGAAACTATATAAATTTGCACTGTATACCGAGCATGGTGATATAGTGCTGGTGTGAGTGATGGTGTTTGCGAATGGGGTGAATTTAAGAAATGACTTCGTGATCTAGATTCTATTTATAGTTAACACATTTTTTTGCCGATTATCGACCATGATAAAGATATGAGTGTCGCAACCCCAAAATGTTATTTTTCTAAATTAATCATTGAATTCACTTGTTTAAAAGCTGATGATTAAGTTTGTGTGTGTGTGTGTGTGTGTGTGTTTCTCTTTTTGTAGACGCTCTTTTCACAAGATTCTTGATGTGAAACTGCGTGTTAAAACTTGTACTTTTAATTTTCTTCCGATTAAAACACACGCACTGGTTGTAGTTCATTTATCAATCAATCAATCAATCCAGCCATCAATCACGTAATCGCAAAGTTTTTCGCCTAATGCAGCTGCATTTTAAATAATTTCTTTACAGGCGCAGGAGTGGCTGTGTGGTAAGTAGATTGCTAACTAACCACATGGTTCCGGGTTCAGTCCCACTGCGTGGCATCTTGGGCAAGTGTCTTCTGCTATAGCCTCGGGCCGACCAAAGCCTTGTGAGTGGATTTGGTAGACGGAAACTGAAAGAAGCCCGTCGTATATATGTATATATATATATATGTGTGTGTATGTGTTTGTGTGTTTGTGTTTGTCCCCTTAGCATTGCTTGACAACCGATGCTGGTGTGTTTATCTCCCCGTCACTTGGCGGTTCGGCAAAAGAGACCGATAGAATAAGTACTGGGCTTACAAAAAGAATAAGTCCCGGGGTCGATTTGCTCGAC
>NC_043000.1:156540549-156550549 GCF_006345805.1 Octopus sinensis | reverse complement strand
GTGATGAAATTTTGATATGACAAAAAGAAACAAGAATTCCTGCGGTTGTATGCTGTTTTTAACTGTTTTAATAGGCGCATGAGTGGCTGTGTGGTAAGTAGCTTGCTAACCAACCACATGGTTCAGGGTTCAGTCCCACTGCGTTGCATCTTGGGCGAGTGTCTTCTGCTATAGCCCCGGGCCGACCAATGCCTTGTGAATGGATTTGGTAGACGGAAACTGAAAGAAGCCTGTCGTATATATGTATATATATATATATAATATGTGTGTGTGTGTGTGTGTGTGTGTGTGTGTGTGTGTGTGTGTATGTGTGTGTATGTGTGTCTGTGTTTGTCTCCCTAGCATTGCTTGACAACCGATGCTGCTGTGTTTATGTCCCCGACACTTAGCGGTTCGGCAAAAGAGACCGATAGAATAAGTACTGGGCTTACAAAGAATTAAGTCCCGGGGTCGATTTGCTCGATTAAAAGGCGGTGCACCAGCATGGCCGCAGTCAAATGACTGAAACAAGTAAAAGATTAAGTCAACTCTGATCGAGTAGATCTATTATCAAGAGCACTCCCAACGTGACCACCCTGCCTTTTCAGGGTTATCTAAAATTATATTATCTCATGTGTCTCTCCTGTTTTTAAAATGGCGAGATAAGATTAGAGAGTGTGAAAGACACAGAGAGAGAGAGAGAGAGAGAGAGGGGGTATGATTTATATTTCTAGTATGTCGAGCGTCGTCCACATAGAGGTTGTCTCCTTGACTTGCTCAATTAAACAACATGAGCAAACGTTGTTAGGAGAGAGAGAGAAGCTACGACTATCAAAGATATTTGTCGGACAACGCCTGGGTATTTTTAACACATAAAAGAATAATAAAACTGACAGAAAAGCAGATAAGAAACAAAGGGGTAGAGACATTTTATTAGGGAAAATCAGACCAAGCCGTGGAAAGTCTAACAACAGAACACACCTTACTGCTGTTTCCTTTATTAGAATGACCTACTTTTAATTTTTTTTTTTGTAGCTTTAATTACAGATAAAGTGTATTTAATATCTCTCTGACAGATTTAGTGAGAGGCCAAGTTCTTGTTTGAGATGACTAATAATTTAAATTGATAGCAACCTTATGTTTAAAATGTTAATATAGTGTGGTATGTGTGTGTATATATTCATGTAGTTATGTTTGTATACGTGTTACAACGCAATGTCCTTCTACACACTCATGCCAACTCCCAAAGAACATAAAATCAGGTACATACACAGACAAGACGCACTAAAATATAAAGAAAGCTATAAAGATTCAGATTATGTCTTTTTAAAAGAAAAGTCACTGGGGAACCGCAATAAATGACCGATTTAATGATTTTGGTTCAGTGTTTTATATAAGAGATTAATTTTTAAAAAAATAAAGGTGCAGATATGGTTGTAAGGGTCAAGAAGCTCGCGTTGCAACCATGTGGACTTTCAGATTCAGTCCCACTGGGCGGCACTTTGGGCAAATGTGTTCTACTTATAGCCCCAGGCCGACTAGTGCCTTGTGAGGGTATTTAGTAATTTGGTAGACGAAACATGTGGGGAAAACCCGTGATATATGTGTGTGCGTTTGTGCGTGTGTGTGTGTTTGTGTGTGTGTGTGTTTGTGTGTGTGTGTGCGTTTGTGCGTGTGTGTGTGTTTGTGTGTGCGTGTGTGTGTGTGTTTGTGCGTGTGTGTGTGTTTGTGTGTGTGTGTGTGTTTGCATGTGTACATGTTTTGTGAGTGTGTATATGTGTGTGTTTTGACAAGTAGTTTTA
Source organism: Octopus sinensis (assembly GCF_006345805.1). Classification (NCBI taxonomy): domain Eukaryota; kingdom Metazoa; phylum Mollusca; class Cephalopoda; order Octopoda; family Octopodidae; genus Octopus; species Octopus sinensis. Next base: position 156,548,768 of record NC_043000.1, on the reverse strand, counting down.
AGGAGTGGCTGTGTGGTAAGTAGCTTGCTTACCAACCACATGGTTCCGGGTTCAGTCCCACTGCGTGACACCTTGGGCAAGTGTCTTCTGCTATAGCCCCGGGCCGACCAATCCCTTGTGAGTGGATTTGGTAGACGGAAACTGAAAGAAGCCTGTCGTATATATGTATGTATGTATATATATATGTATGTGTGTGTGTGTGTTTGTGTGTCTGTGTTTTTCCCCCTAGCATTGCTTGACAACCGATGCTGGTGTGTTTACGTCCCCGTCACTTAGCGGTTCGGCAAAAGAGACCGATAGAATAAGTGCTGGGCTTACAAAGAATAAGTCCCGGGGTCGATTTGCTCGACTAAAGGCGGTGCTCCAACATGGCCGTAGTCAAATGACTGAAACAAGTAAAAGAGTAAAAGAGTATCCCTGTAACTTAAGAGACTCATAGAATAATTACCACGCTTTAAAATTGTGGACTGGGGTCGATTTCTTCAACCAAAACGCTTTAAGGTGGTGCCCCAGCATGGCTGCAGTCCTATGACTGAAACAAGTAAAAGTGTAAAAATCCTCCCTTCGGTCCCGAATGGCCAAGAGAATGCACCTAAAAAGTTCCCCTCTGAGGCACAAGTCCGGCCAAAGTTATTTTTTGTGGAAGACCAGCAGTCACCCATGGATACCAGCTTCCCCTCTCCACGCAACCAAGAGAAAGGCAAAGGCCCGTACAGCTTGGCCGCAACTCATTTCTACGACTGAGTGGACTGGAACAAAGTGAAATAAAGTGACTTGCTCAAGAACACAACACACAGCTTATTCCAGGAACCGAACTCACAACCTCACGATTGTAAGCCTGACACTCTAACCACGGAGCAATGCGCCATCACGGAGACAATAACCAATAAAAGCAAGCAGTTAATATAATACGATGAACATGGCAGCTTTGAGTTTAATGATTCCAGGGTTTTGTTTCGACTCTCTTCTCTATTTTGGTCTTTCTTACTTGTGGGGTAGATAACGAAGCATCATCCACGATGCGGGATTGGTGGGACTGTTACAGAAGCTTGGGTATCATACTGTGTGATATTTGATCCGGCTATGTGACATCACTGTTAGCTACCTGTATTAGCTCAAGCATGATGCCTTTACTTTAGATAAACACCGATGGTTTGAAGAGCAACTTGAACAACTGCGAATTTTCCTCAAAATGTTTTGTCCACCCTTCCGCCATGTTCCTTGTCCTGTTAATCGCGTTGTCATTGCGTATGAGATCAAACAAGAAACGATTTAAAACTTTATTAGATTTTATATCCATATAATTCTTGTTAAGCACAGTAAAGGTGAGTAATAAAGTTCTCTTCGAAAATATACACATACACACGCACATTCACACGCGCGCACACACACACACACAAATTATTTTATATATCTCTATATATAAAAGTGAAGTTGTGTGTCTGTCTCCTACGATTTAGATTCCTAACTACTCCCACATTTTGCGGTGCAGTTTAACCAAAACCGGGTATCTTATAGTCGTGATTCATATCGAGCCCTTCTGGGTATTAGCGCGCGTCTACGATTTTAATAAAAATTTACCATCAATTTTTCCCATTTTAATGCATTTTTGACATATATAAGGGAAGTAACTCTCTACAAATTTATTATTAAATCTCAGAACGTAAATAGCTACAGTAACACCTCACCCCTTTGTGGTTAGCCATATTGAGATGGCTATTATACTTTACATCTCTAAAAATGCTTATATAGTTATTTCCCTTACAAACCCGAGCAACGCCGGGCGATACTGCTAGTGGTAAATATAATGTACTGCTATTAAATATACAGGGTGCGTAAGGTATTTGAGGACATACCTTGGTGGGTGGGGTCACCTTTGCTGCATTTCTTTCTAACACTATACAATCTTTGTTTCAGAAAATATTAATAGCAGACCCTCAGCTAACTCAAGAAATGAAGAAACATGCTGTTATTGTCTTTATAAAGGCTGAGCATAACGATTTAGAAATATTTTGATTTTTAAAAGTTGGCAGATCTTTCGCCTACAAAGTTTGTAGGGAGTTAGAGACTGAAGATGGTAACTTATCCCTAGTATCAAAGCATAAAAAGCATTCTAAACTCTCTGAAATCACCAGAACACTTGAATGTATCCAACAAGTTCAATAGACCATTGATTACAATCTCAGAAAGTCCATCAGGTCAATTGCAAAAGATCTCCATGTGTCAGAAGGAACAGGCAGAAATTTTGCCATGAAGACATCAGATGAACAAAAGAAAATCACTACATCAGATTTAAAAGGCTCTTAAACAAACTGAAAAGTCCAGCAGAAGATTTGATTTGTTTTTTCTCAAACGAAAAAAACTTCGACTAAGATCAAAAAGTTAACAGAAGAAATGACAGATGCTTATGTGCAGACCCTTCTGAAGTTCCAAGTGTTATGCATACAACATTTCCTCAACTGTCATGGTTTTAGGGGTTGTCAGCAATGAAGGACATGTGATGCCTCCTTACTTCTTTCTACAAGGCCTTAGAGTTAACTCTGCTGCCTACATTGAGGCCCTGGAAATAATTGTTAAACCCTGAATAGACAGTGTATGCAATGGAAGGCCATATGTGTTTCAGTAAGATTCTGCACTATCACACATGGCTCTAGTAACACAGGAATGGATGGCTGAAAATTTTCTGTTATTTGTTATAGCCTTGATCCCACTTTCTGTAGTCCTACGTAAAATCAACGTGCACTATGAGCTGAGAAAGAACGGACCTCGTCTCAACCACCTTCCCTTCATGGATGATTTAAAACTGTTCGCAAAAATAGAACCTGAAATGGAGAGGCTGGTTGAGACTGTGCAAATATGCAGCAAAGATATAGGTATGGAATTCGGTATCTCGAAGTGTGCGGTGCTTACTTTGAAGCGGGGGAAAAGAGTAAATTGTAGGGGCATAGAATTGCCAAACAGAGAGAAAATGGAAGACCCAGATGATGATGGGTACAAGTACCCCGGGATCCTGGATCTGGGCAATATTTTGCACAGAGAAATGAAAGAACGGTCATCACTGCATATTTCAAGCGCCTCAAACTTCTCTTGAAATCAAGGCTCAACTCAAGGAACCTTATGGCTACCATCAACATATGGGCTGTTGCTGTAGTCCGCTATAGTGCACCCATCCTGAGATGGATACAAGCAGAGATTAACCAACTCAATCGCACAACCCGAAAGACAATGACAATGCATGGTGCCCTCCACCCTAAGGCAAATGTACACAGGCTCTACATGAAGTGAGGTAAGGGTGGAAGAGGCCTGATTAGCATACGGTAGTGCATCAACAGTGAAAGAAAAAACATGGCAAAATATTTGGTAAACAGCAAAGAAGACCTGCTACAGTATGCTGCTAGTGCAGAAGGAGTTAACAAAATTGAGCTTGAGAGTGCTCATGAATTCCGAACAAGAACAGCCAACGAGAGAGAAGAAACCCTAGTCCGTATGGAATTTTATGGTCAGTTCCACCGTGAAACCAACAAATTAAAAACCAGGAAGCATCATGGAGGTGGCTCAACAAGGGTAACCTTAAACAGAATACTGAACGCCTAATCATCGCGGCCCAGGCCCTGGCATTGAATACCAATTCAGTGACAAAGAATATATACCACACAAGCGCATCGGACCTCTGCAGAATGTATTGGAAGAGGGTCGAAAGAGTGACTCACATTGTTAGTGCTTGTGAAAGTCTTGCGCACGAAAAGTACAAGCGTAGAAACGACAAAGTAGCCCCAAACCTCCACTGACTACTATGTCGTAAGTATGGATATGAGGTCATAAGTGCTTGGTACCAACATACATGGTAAAATGTAATGGACGAAAAGGGAAAGGCAAAAATCCTCTGGGACTTTGATTTCCAGACAGACAAAGTTTTAGAACACTGAAGGTCGGATATAGTAACCTTCAGGAGAGACACAATAATCGACGTAGCAGTGCCAGGGGATCAACACATCATCATGAAAGAAAAAGAAAAGGTTGATAAATATGAAGACCTGAGAATTGAGATCACTAAGATGTGGCAGCAACAAGAGTCAAACATAAAGGTTATCCCTATTGTCATCGGAGCATTGGGTTAAATACCAGCCTGTCTATAAAACATTTAAAACTCTTAGAGATACCCAACTATCTAGATGTATTGCAAAAGTCGGTATTACTTGGAAATGCACGCATATTGCGTAAAGTACTGTCTGTCTGAGGTCCTTGTTGGGAATTGACAGACAGACACAATATCTTCAATATGTACATCTTTGAGCGTAAGCAGAAATAGTGATAGCTTTTGTGCCATTGTATCTTACAAAACCTTTTCACACATTTTGACAAAGTTCGAAGCAATGTTGGCCATCGTTATGGCAGTCAACGACATTGTTAAATATATCCTCATATACATATTTACTCTCTCTCCCTCTCTATCTCTATCTCTCCCTCACTCCCTCTCTCTCTATCTCCCTCTCCACTTCTGTCACTCCATCTCCCTTCTCTCTCATATATCCATAATTGTGCATACTCGTTTTCTTCTCATCAAAACCTTGAATATTCTTTCTGTATCACTTGCTGCTTTGTTGTTTTCTCACTTGCATTTCTCTTTATAATGAACACATTTTGTTACCAAACTTTTTCCATTCACTTCTGGATAGTTTGACAACTATTGTTATCTTGTATACCAACATTCACGTGTTCGGCACATATCGTCACATATTTCACGATTTACAGCCGTTGTGCTGTCGTATGCATTTCATTCAAGCATTCTGCATTTTCTTAACATATAGTTTGTTTGTGGTATACAGCCTTTTCTTTTTGCTTTGAAATTTGTTTACGTAATTTCTTTGTTCGGCTGAGCACATATTTTTATTTCAGTACATTCCACATTCATTCACAAGTAGCCTTTACCTTGCAGACCTCATTGTCCGACAAAAACCTTCTCATATCAACAAACTCGTTACACTTATGTGACCTCGAAGCAATTCTATTTTATATGAAATATAAATTGTTACGAATAAATATATATTTACACTATTTTTTTATGCTTAGAGTTAGCTTTTTCTATGACGCACAAAAAGCACAATGCCTCACGTTCTTAAACCAGTTTTCAGTAGTAGTCACCAAATGCATTTCATGCTTACATGTCCCTATAGACTGGGTGGATGAAAATACAGGCACAGAAAGAAGTCGCAATGCTAGCTGGCAAAATCAAGTCACAGGAAAAACGCCCCATTTCATTTATACACCCTAAAAAAGAGTTAAGATAATTAAATAATTTAAACCGCTTAATATTCTCCAATATGTATAACTTCAAAACAATGACAACGCAACTTAAGTAAAAGTATTACACGTCTGTGAAAGCAATCATGTTTTATCTAATGTCTGAAAATAATTACAACAAAAGAAACCCCCATTAAATCAGTAAATTGCAGAATTTTTTTTTTATATATATAACCAAAATTTTTTTCTGAGACGTTTGTCCCCTTGATTCATTTCAACGGAGTCAAACTGTGCTTTGTTGCTCGGCTGAATGTTCAAAAATAGGCATTTGGTGAACATCATATACCTAGAGGCTTACCACGCGTCGTATCTGAAAGGTGATACAACATAAGCGCCTGTTACCATTAAGCTGCCCGAAAAAATAAAATCTAGTTGAGTGTCTATGGGAAATTAGACTAAGGAGATCTGGCCATGTAATGTGGCCCAAACGGATATTGGAAATATCCGTTTAAGGCGGATATATATATATCCGAATTATGTAATGCAAGTAGCTCTAGAGCTTTAAGGCGGCGAGCTGGCAGAACCGTTAGCACGCCGGGCTAAATACGTAGCCGTATTTCGTCTGCCGTTACGTTCTGAGTTCAAATTCCGCCGAGGTCGACTTTGCCTTTCATCCTTTCGGGGTCGATAAATTAAGTACCAGTTACACACTGGGGTCGATGTAATCGACTTGATCCGTTTGTCTGTCCTTGTTTGTCCTCTCTTTGTTTGGCTCCTTGTGGGTAGTAACGAAAAGGATATTGGAAATATCAAACTCTAGTAAATTAATTCACATCAATACAAACCTACATTTCTGGCCATCATCAAAGAGATATAATATTTACTTTATCAACATGTAATGTTTTAAAGACAGAGCTACTCGTAACCTGTCTTGAATATATTTGCAAACTGTTTGTTTTGTTTTTTTTTCTTTATCACATCTTTTGCGAATAAGACTCTATTAAGTTTACCGAATATTCATCGACAATAAGGTAATGAGCTAGCAGAATCGTTAGCACGCTGGACAGAATGCTAAGCGGAATTTCGTCTGTCTTTACGTTCTGAGATCAAATTCTGCCGTGATCAATTTTGCCTTTTATCCTTTAAGGGTCAATTAAATAAGTACCTCTTGAGCAGTGAGGCCAATGTAATCGATATACTCCCTTCTCCGATATTGCTGGCCTTGTACCAAAAATTGAAACCAATATTTATCAACGCTATACCATCCGCATTTCAGATCTAATCGAGCTTGAGTACATTCTGTCATATTTGTATGACACTAAGCATTTTGATTTATAAACAAAACTTTAACATCAGTATTTGTGAAGAACTTTACTGTTCAAAGTATCAATTACATGCGCAACTGAATTACAAAGTATTTGTATATGTTTATACTGAAGTATTATCTTTAACGATCAAGCTAGCTCTCTACTATCTCATCACTTTCTCTTTCTACCATACATATTTACACAATGTGTGTGTGGTGTATCTGATATATATATATATATATATATTATATATTATATATATATATATCTATTTTATATATATATCTTTTCTATCGATCCCGAAAAGATGAAAGGCAAAATCGATCTCGGCGGAATTTGAATGCAGAACATAAACACCAGACGAATAATGACATTATATATATATATATATATATATATATATATATATACGACTTCAGCAATGTAACTATACATAGGCCGTTGGCGATTTCCCGTTCTATCCTTCTTTGGACTTTGCTTTGCTCCTTTCCGACCAAGAGCTATGCTTCAAATGTTAAACTCTCTCCTTTCACCGAGCGTCAAGTTAATACACTTCATGTGCACATCCTCACGTTCGTTGTTTTTCTTTGTTTCGCTTTTTATTAGTTTATTTGAATTGTTTGTTTATCTGCATTGACCATATATATATATATATATATATATATATATAACTCTCCTGTCTGACCACCTCCGTCCAGCCAGCCGCTATGATCCACTGCTAGCCACTAAAGTTCTTTTTATTCTCTCTCTGTTTATTTTCTCGTGTTCCTTTCTGCTGAAGGGCCTAGGCTCGAAACGTAAAAGACTTTCTCACATTCCCGAGCGTTAAACTAATACACCTGTTTGTTTGTTTATACACTATCTTCTTCATCTTTCGTTTTTCTTTTGTCTAATTCCAACTATATATATATATATATATATATATATATATATATTTATATAATATATATATATAATATATATATATGTAACGGGAAGCTTTATGAAAATAAACAAAAAACGAAGGCAGTTGGAATACAAACAAACAATTGTATTAGTATGGTGCTCAGGAATATAAATAAAACAAGTCTTTTACGTTTCGAGCCTACGCTCTTCAACAGAAAGATACACAGAAAAGAAACACGGAGAGAAACAAGGAGAGAAAAAAAATGCGTGCAGAAGCTAGCGAATCAACATGGCGATATATATATATATCCGAATTATGTAATGCAAGTAGCTCTAGAGCAAAGCTTAATCTATATATCATGATTAAGGTATGTGTGTCGTTGAAAAAGTGTAAGTGCTGTTTTACGACCGGGAGAAATTATTCTATAGACGTATTGCGTTAAGAAAATCACAATATACTTGAGACTAGGCGAAGCAAAGTAGACCCGAAGCGGTTGCGTGAATAAAAGATAGGTATTTCGACGCTCATGCGGCTTTTCAACGTCACGTACTCGTGTCACTTCCAACAAATAACAGCAAATCTCGAAATGAGGCACAGTAACCAATAAATCACGAGCCTTTCACTTGTATATATATGAATCTGAATTGATAGGGGACTTGGCTGCTATATTTGACTGGTTGAGTGATCACGTAAAAGTCATCTTTTGTCTTCAAGCGTGTTATATAAGAACACAGCTTATTTGATATTTTCTGGTAGCTGCATTAAAATACTAGCACAAACATACT